>NW_010395822.1:48467-69488 GCF_000710305.1 Buceros rhinoceros silvestris | reverse complement strand
TGCAAATTTTATTCTTCTTAAATGGGTCTCATCAGAAAGGGGGTGTTTAGGCCTAAAAAGAGGATATGTATGGAAGAAAACCACCATTTCTGTCCAATGGGACCACTTAGAATGTGGATGAGTCATAAAACTTAACAAATGCTGGAGACATTTACAACTCTCTTCTAACGTAATGGCACCTACACCAAATACTTATATTAAATTGCAAATTTTATGTTCCATAATGCTATGCACAATAAATTAGCAAAGCCTGTATCAATTTCGATGTGAATATGAAGACAAACCAGAAAAATCGTGTTTATTGGTAAGGATAAATAAAGTAAAACGCTTTATTGTTCAGTAACAAAGGATTACAGAATAACTTACAAAAAAGGAACACGTGCTATAATCCATCAGAATAAAAGGATTTTCTAATTACGGAAAAGACCTAAAATTCAGAAGTCAAGGAAAAGATGAGGTTTAATATATTATTTGGTATTAAATCTTCACTTACTTATTCCAGTGAGAATGAAATAAAAAAACTTGAAGGAAATTGATTGCTAGGTTTAAAAAAAAAGTGTCTTTGAAGGTTTGTTGTGCTATAGTGAAAATTGCTGACTTATTTTGTAGGAAAATGTAGTGGTTAGATATCTTTATGCATTCAAGTTTGTTTTCACGAATGGTGAAACAATAAATGGTGAAGCAATAAATCCTACTTTCTGTTCTCAACTTTGACTTAAATCATGACTAGAAACCAATCTTTACAACTGGAAGAAATGAAATAAGAAATAAATTACTTTACGATTACATAAAGCTTTTTATCCTTATTGATCACAAGGGGTTTTACAAAATCTAAAAAAAATAATTTAGATTTGTCTGTGCTGCCTTCAGGCAATGCGGCAATGCAAGAGAGTATGTAGAGTGAAGTCGGTTGTACAAAAGCATGTAGGTATACCCTCCCTGAGCTTACCATATGTAAAACTCTTTCGGCTCTGGGCAGGCATTTTGTTGCTCAGGCTTTCATCTCTAAAGTGAGATATGACAAAGCCAAATATATGTGCTTAAGAAAGAACCTTTAAGAAACTTCTTTATTATGTTTTATGACAGTTCTTCAGGAACAAGGAGGCCTCTGTCTCATTTGGAG
Organism: Buceros rhinoceros silvestris; assembly: GCF_000710305.1. Lineage (NCBI taxonomy): Eukaryota > Metazoa > Chordata > Aves > Bucerotiformes > Bucerotidae > Buceros > Buceros rhinoceros. Next base: position 68,365 of record NW_010395822.1, on the reverse strand, counting down.
TTTCTAGGAACTGCTATAGCAAAGTAATGGGATATTTTATTTTTGCATTCTGAACCTGATTACATCATTGTGGCCTACAGATGAAATTCAAAGAGATCTGTGTCTATATCTGTCTACATGTATTTTTTTTTAACTACAGGGGAAAAAAGTCAAATTTTAAATCCCTAAAGCTGAATGTTAAATTTCTGCAACAGAAATAGAAGTCATCTGGATATTTTTTTTTTTTTGAGCAGTTTCTAATGCCACAGATGTGAGTAAATATGGGTATAATTAATTTTCATAACCTTTTAAACATGTAGTCGTTTTCAATCAAAAAAAAAAACCAAAACCCGAACCAAACACCAAGAAACCCACAACTCAAACAACAACAACAAAACCCGGGGAAATTGTGCTTTAGAAACTTACATAATTCAATATTGTAAAGATTAACCAACCCTGAAATAGTATAATAAATGGGAGACGAGAGATGTTCAGGATACAAATGCATGACCTTTGGAAATAAATAAATAAATAAACAAAGCACAGTATCGTAATTTGTAGTGGACTGTGGTTAGCAGAAGGTAGCAGAACATTGATTCAATAAAACATCATTCAGTAAACTGTCCTTTTTCAGTAAGACACATAAATATTTGCCTAACTTGTTTAAATCCCATGGAATTCAATTCTATGCTGAGTCAGGCAATGGGGAAAGTGATGCTTAAAAGCAAAGTACGAATTTCAGCCTTCTGATCTTTTCATTAGTACCTTGCTTCCTCTCTCAGCTTTTGCTGCTTTCTTAAATCCTTCCCCAGTTCCTAGCTGTTGTCAACTGAATGCAGCTTTTTTATATAAAAAAGAGTATTTCAATGTCGAACAACAGATATAGAAGGTTTTGGTGAAGTACATAACAGTACTCCTGTATTCCCTGCCAGGTTGGAGTTCTTTTTGCATGCCAGAGGGAAGGAAAGAGAAAAGCCAACTCAAAAAAATTAAATCACATTGCTTAATACTAATTACCCACAGTGGCCTCACTCATATCTGTTTTACTACATTAACATTAGTTTCTTTGTTGACTGTGCAAATGATAACTGCTATTCTTTTTTTCCTTCTCATGAAAGTGTGCAGAAGTACAGTTAGAGTGAAGACTTCCCTTTGTTCCCAAATAGTTGGTTTCGGTGTCTGACCAGAGCTAAATGTTAGCAGAAGAGGATGACAGCTCCTTTTGGACAACTAGAAATTTTGCTATAAGGAGCATTAATTTGATCTGGCTTCCTTTTCGGTAAGTCTTTCACCTATAGGCATAGGGTCATGGGAACTGGAACGATTGTCATTGCTTCAGAGGAGACCTAAGAGCAAAACCTAGCTAGATTTGCTCCTTGAGAAATACAGAAAAGCAAAGCAAGGCAGTATTTATCTTAGCATTCAGCAGGCCAACAAAAGCAGAGATGATATCCCAGATCTGGTCTGGTTAGCAGCAGTTCTGACTCAGTTAGGGACATCTGATTAGATGAAAGCCAAATGGATACCAGTAACACTAACTGGGTTTATAAGGAAGTTTGTAACTGTAGGAGAGTTGTAGCAGATCTAAGACGTGGCAAGAGGATGGTGGTCATGCTCAGTATGTGTGACTCCTGTCGTACATCTGTATGAGAAAAAAACCAATGACTACTTGATCTTTATTTCCAAAAAACTTTCTCTCTAAACACTCTTTTATTTCTGCCCCTAACTTCCTATCGCTTTCACTGTCATGTGGCACTTATATTAAACTATAGACAAGCCTCAGAAAAATATAACCTAAGTCATTTATCTGTCTTCGTAGGATAACCATGATCAGTGATTACATGATATTAGATCTGGACTTTGTCTTCAGAGGCATTTCACTCTTTGGTCGTACGCTGTCTTCTGGAAATTGCATAGTTTGTATAAAGCACTTGAGAAACCTTCCAATAGCAGTCAAAATTTTCAAAAAAGGAAAAGTACTAGAAAGTAATGACTTTCTTTTTCAGAGCAGGATAAAAAAAAGAGGAGAGGGATGAAGATGCAGATAAAACAGTTTTGTTGAGAAAGTTAATACCTCCTGTAAAAATGGAAGTTTGTTCTTAATGGAGATAGCATATAAATAATGATAACTAAACTACTGTATTTCAGAAGAATGTTCCACAAAACTACTGCCAGCTACCAGACAAAACAGTTTCAGTGCGTATAAAAAGAGGTCCTCATGACAGTGCCCTTTATCAAAAGACTACACAAGGCTAAGGGAGGAAATACTTCTTGTAGGTTAACAACTGACTGAAAAAGAAAAAAGAAACAAACAAACAAAATAATCCATGAGTCCTTCTGGTCCTACCATAAAGTAAACCAAGAAAAATGTTTTGAAACTTGGCCTGAAGACATCCCAATAACAGGATCTCGTGAATGGGCAGCAACTGCTCCAACCAGATGAATAATAAACTTAATATATTAATGTAATTTGTTGCAAATCCTCTCTAAGTAAAAGCAGAATTGCCACAGCGTAGAGTTTTTTGGTAATGAAGGATGAATAATGAGAAAATGGGGAGTTGTCATCTGATCATGAAGGTCCCTCCCCTTTGAACATTAAATACATAAAATATCCGAAATATTAATATAATTGTACAAGGTCCTGAAAATCACAATGAAAATATTTTATGAGTATCCGTAGTGTGCTTGTGACCTATAGAGATCATTAATTTGAAGCCTAATAGCCTACCTGATACTGTACAACTGCCACAACCGGTTTTTGGCAGTATGGTATTATATGTATAATGTTGTTAATAATGTAAAACATAATAGAACGCCACATGGTATTATAAAAAACAAGAGAAGTAGATAATTATCACTATTATAATATGCCAGTAAGAGTTCAAAAAATATAAATGTTATATGGACAAATGAAAGTCTGATGATCCAGTAATTTCCTTTTCAAGGAGAGATTATACCACTGGAAAAATGGACACAATTCCCATAGCTTTTGTCTTTGATAAAAAGAAAAAAAAAAGTGTGCAGAAAATTAGAGACTCAGTGCAGTACATTTTTCTCACTTAAAACTATAATTTAAATGATTAGAAAGCACTGTAATTTTTTTCAGATCAAGGATACTTGATTGTCCTTATCATCTGTACTTTTTCTGCATCCCTGCCTCATATACCTCCTTATCACTTAACTAGCTAATCAATCACTAGACTTCTCGCTACATTTTAAGCACTGTAGAAGAGTGTCTTTCTGGAGTAAGAAAGGTGGCAATGTGTTGCCCTTACTCTGTCCACTTTATCATCTACATCCCAAAGCTTAAAGTAAAGCAATTGTACATTAGGACCTTTAAGAATTGCACGAGCAATATTTGTTAAATGCTCCTTTTATTAGGATTAAGATTGCCTGTAGTTGCAGAAATCTTCTGAAGAAAAAAAGAAGTAATTAGAAAGAATGAACTGAAAATGATCTATTATAGTGGCCTACAGAGGCAAGGCATGCCTCTGATGGGTCAGGGCTTTGCTTGCACTGCACGAATTACAAGTGTGGAGAAGAGCATGGAAATCCTTACCTGTCTTGCTCCTGAGAAACCAAGCATGCCTGGCTTAGCCTGCCAGTACATTATTAAACTGTTGAATGCAACATGGTGCTGTGACATCACGTAACTCAAAGGGCACAAATGACTCCTAGTGTTTCAATATCCTCACCCACTTTTCCTCTTTCTGCTTGGTGGATCAGAAGCACGTAATTAATCACAATGGGCCAATGATGTGCTGCCCTCCCTTCCTGCTGCTGCCCCCTCAAGGAAGCCTGTGCTTGCAAACCTTAGAGAGAAAGATGATAGTATAGAAAGAGCAAACAATATGGTGAGTTCATGAGGACTTTTTGTTGTTCTTCTCTTTTTTTTACAAAAATGATCCTGTTTTAAAAGGAAACAGTGCATATGGCAGGTTTTATTTTTCTTTTTTTTTTTTAGTTTTCTATTGACATGCAAGGAAACTGGTGAGTTTGCTTTATATTCAACAGTATTAAAAAAAAAAAGATGGAACTTTGCATTTTCAGGATGGATTTTAACGGCTAAATGGATGCCTCAGTGTTACCACAGTGATATTTGAATGTAGAAGAGCTTATTTGCTAAAACAACATTGCTAAAAATTTTGCATGCGCAAAATGAGGGGTCCCAGTTATCTTGGGGTTGGAGAAGGACATTTCAGAGCAAAGTATTTGGTCTGAAAATCCACATGTTATTTCAGGAAGGTAAGAAAAACAAGGCATTTGGTATATTCCTTAAGAACTTACATGTCTTGCCTTTCTCACTACATACCTGTAATGATGAAGTTATGAAAACTATCAGAAGTAAGTAAAAAATATCTGCATCCTATTCTACTTCTTCCCTCCGCTTCATAGACCTTAGACCCTGTTACTGATGTTTGTGTGATTCCGTCCTTTGTAAAATGCTCTTTGGTTGACCATACTCCCCATAAGAAAACCTCTTAGCTCTCATTTTCTGGCTCCTGCAGCTTACAGACAAGAGAATCTGAAAGAATAGAAAATTTTGCATGACTGGGATAATAGAAAGAAACTGAATCTTTGACATCAAACTACTAAACATATTTATGTTTGCATTCATAGACATTCTCAAAGAATAAAGCATTTGATGTCACACAAAAAACATTTCCCAAAACATGTACTATAAAGCTAATTTATTTGATATCACAGATTTTTGAAGAGTAAAGTTAGCAGGCACAAACTTTCTTTTTTTCTTCTTGTGTAGGCACAATTCTTGGCATAGTAGAGTCCTTGCTTCTCTTTCTATGACAATAATATAAAAAAATAAATACCAAAGATATTATAGCAATGCCTGTAAATCCAAACAGAAAGGACGAAGCATTTTGCTATGTGTGATACAAATACGTGGCAAGATACAGTCCCAGTTTGGAAGGGCTTAAAATTTAAACAAACAGAGCAGCCCAGGTGGGAAGAAGATATGAAGACAGGCAGCAAGATGTAAAGTGTCTTGCCTACGTCACAAACAAAATCACTGGCTGAAAATAGATCCTACTCAGTGAACAACATTGCCTCCCCCAGCAGTGCTTGCGTACGGGTACACTGACTCCTTTCCTGCAGTGCAGGTGGGTATTCACATCTGACTCAAACAAGAATTAGTGGTGGGAATGTGTGTTCAGCTCTCTCTGTAAAAGGCTGAGACGACTTTCAAACTGCACAGAACTGCAATGGTTATCAAGCAAGCATCTCTTTGGCCATTTGTAACAGAAAGACCAACATGACAATAGAAGTAGCAAATGTCTTTCTCTTGCACCTGCTGTTTTGGAAAGTCATTTCTGTGCCTGTTAATCTATGCTAGCTGATAAAGGATAGTTATTTGTGGTTCCAGTTGATTGGTATTTCATCAGACACAGTATATCAGCTTTAGAGTCTGATATACTTTCCTTCTAGGTCTATGCCCCAAGGCTGAGATGAGTGGTTCCTGTATCCATTTCTAGCTGTTATCCTGATTTTTAAAGCTAGAAATGGTGAAAGCATTCTCCTTCTCCTCTTTTCTTGTCATAGGTTCTTCATGTTCAAATTGAAGTTCCTTTTCTATACTCACTACCTGTTTATTTCCAAGTTGATCAGTCTTAAATATTGTTATATAGTCTTTTGCTAGATATATCTGTCTTGGAAAAGCACACCTTCTCAGATGTCTCTCTGTTGTGAAGATATGGAGCTGTGAAGTTTTTAGAGGACATATGAGAAAGGTTCTCCACAGAGGATTTATCTCTATAAGAAATAAAGCTTTGTAGGCATTTTCAACAGGATCAGTTCCCCACCATCAGAATAGAAGAGAGCATTTTGGCTGCTCTTTGGTAAGTGCTAATTAAGGAAGGATTCTGCTTCCTCAGACAGATCAGTGCTGAGCTACTCCAATGACATTGATTGCGCATTTGTAATCAAGACTCAAAGGCTACCATAGGATTAGGTGCAAAATCAAACAGTGTTGTTGAAAATCTGCTGAATCTAGCAACTATGAAGTGCTCTAATCTACAACATATAAATTTAACAAGCAACAGAATAAGAGAGAAATCATGGGAACTTTAAGAGTTCCAAAGAGGTGCAGGTGTCCATATTTAGACCATATAAAAGTTTTCATAAGCTTATATGCTGGATATATAAGCCATTATGACAACCTACGATTTCTGATTTTGTGAATTTAATCTGCCAATAATCTACACGTTTGAATACCATTCTTAATTGTAACATTGTATCTACAGAGATTAATATTAGGAGGTCACAGTTTGTCAACTGTTTTCCCTCATGCTTTCAGCACCTAAATAGAAATGTCTGTATTTTATGTTCTGATGTTTGCTATTTTCAATTCAGATTCAATGTTTCACTAATACTGATCTCTTTATGGGAAAATATGCATGTACCTTCACGCAATTTTGAAACTCTGCTAGTCTTTCTTTATGTCCAATTATATCATAGTGAACATAAAAATTACTTAATGTTGAGGAAGAATGTAAAATGGAAAGAGATTTTTATATCTCATTTCTGCAAATCCTTGTCTTGGTAAAGCATTTCATTTTAAGATCTGTCCAGCCAAAAGCTTCTCTGTTTTTTTTTTTTTTTCTCTAATTGCTTAATAGTTTGTATTCCAATTCTGAAAATGTACATATTTATCAGCAGGATTCCCTTCATTCTTAACTTTTGGAGGTAAGGATTTACTTGAAGGCTTTTGATTGTCATCTTTTAATTGCATTTTCAGGAGTGTTATCTCCTCATTTATGCTTCTTATAAGGATTGCAGTGAGCATTATTTACTTCTTTCTCTATATTCAAATATTTTCACTTAGAATGTGTATAAAAAACATGTTTTACACTCCTTCCTCTAGCATCGATGTCGTATAATCTCAGGTGTTGCTATTTCCAGTTAATACAAGAGAAACAACAGTTGCTAAACAGACATTGTCACCCCCATACTGTAACAATACAAGAGAATATTTTCTATAATAATATCTGTTTGTACAGTCTCAGACTGGAAGCTTAAATAATTAGGAGTGCAAGATTCCATCAATAACATTAATAGAAATAGTCAAGATCATATATACTTTTGAATAAGTATAGATCCATCTGTCTGAATGATGTGATGCACATATACAAATTGTCAAAAATGCAGCACCGTGCCCACAGAAATAGAGTCACAGATTACGGCTGAATTGAAAATGTCCTTTATGGGGTAATTTCTGTGCTCAGTAACATCATACATCTCATTTTGCATACACTTGCATCATTTGATCCGAGGGTAGGGTTTTTCTCCAAATTTCTTTTCTTACAATGCTTGCAGCATTTGTGTCCACAGCAACCTCACACCAGCTACATGCTGGACCTCTAGACTTGTGGAAGTTAGAGATGGAAAAGATCTATTATGTCCTTTACTCCATTCCTCTGCTTATGTGAAATTGTTCTGTGCAATCTTTTTGAGAAAATGCTGCAAAGTATAATCCTGCCCAGGCAGGAGGATGGACAGATGACCTAAGAGGTCCTTCCCATCTAAAATATCTCTCATGTTATGACTAACTTCACTATCCTTGTTATCTTCCTCTCACAAAATTCAGGGACCAGACGTCTGCTTGGGAACTGTTCATGACATAGGATCTTGTTGCTACAGTTGTCACTCTCTTTTTCAAGCTTCCTTCCACTTGTAAGCTGTCGTGTGTGAATTTCTTTTTTCCACAATATGTTGAAGCTTCTATCCGTTGTAGGTGAATGGTGAAGTGTAACTTGTATCGCTAGGCTGATATATTTTGCTAGTTACAGCCATTTCTATTTAGTAAAGACTTCCTTTTTGCTTCTACTATCACGTATTGTAAGAGCTGTGGCAAAGCAATGCATGATAACTTTCATCCTGAAACATACAGATAACATCAATGAAAAGATGTTAAGTCATCTACATAATTAAATAGCAATTGGCCTTAGCCATTACTCATTATAGTGTAGATTTTTGTCATTCTGTTTGATGCTAAGGGATGTTCTGCTGCTTGTAATTGATAGAGAGGTTTAATCTGCAGTGATTTCACTGTAATGAGCCAAGCATGAAACTATTTTTTTATTTCACAAAGGCTAAAAAGACCCTTGTTTGAGTGTAGGCATGGGGACAATGCTTGGGGTTCCTCAAATTCCCCAGGTATAGAAAGACGCTTTTCTTCTATATTAGTTGATTTTCATAAAATGTTAGTGGAGGAAAGATTGCTTCTGCTTCAGATGTAAAAATGTAGACCTATTCAAAACAATTGAATCATACTGAAGAGATCGGAATAATGTGTTTCTGATCTGAGGACTCAGAATAGCAGACGGGTAGAAAGATGCACTGAGCATTTTACCAGAAATGAATCAGGAAAGAGTTTTCCTTACTTCCAGTGATCTTAAAATCTTTAATGAAGCTTCTAAAATTTGTAAAACAATATGGATGCATTTGAATAGCAATAAATTGATTATATATTTCAATCAGTTTTTGTTAAATTCTAATCAATATTAGTAGATATCAGCTTTGAGAGGAAGTCCACAAAGAGAGCTTTGAAGATTTTTTATTTTATTTTATAGTAGTATATCGAACATATTAACGACCATGGCTGGAAACAGTGTTAAAATTCACAATACCTTAGCTAGGTCCGTAGAAGCAATGTCCAGATAACTGTACTGAAGGGTTCTGCTCCATTGTCCTTGAGTAAATGTTTGCAGTGGTTTAATATACTACCCAGGTGTTTATCACAGCTCTGTTACTGGCAGTTTTTGCCTCCATCACAGAAGCAGCAGAAATAGGTGCTACTTACTTACAACTCAGGCGTTCTACTTCACCATCTAGAGTGTAAGTGTGAATTCACCTTTACCTGTGGTTTAATACTCTGACTTGCTCTAGCTGAGGCAAAGGCAAACCTTTTGTTTTGCCAGCTCCAGAACTCTGGTAGAGGAGTAGATATGACAGATGGGGCATAACTATAGCAGCAAGACCTAATCGATGAGCCCTAAACCAGATGAAAGGCAGAAGAACCTTTAGTCCAATGCTAATGATCATCAGATATCCAGAAGGCAGAGTGTCAATAAAAAACTAAAGGTACTCCTTTTTTCTCCTTTCACCTTGTACCACTGGTGAAGAATTCCTCTGAGAGAAATATGTCAAAACATTGGGAGGCTCAAAATTATAAGAAATGCTAGAAGAAGAGCAAAACCTGAGAGGAAACAACCACCACCACCAACAAAACAGACTACAAGATAAACCAAAGAAAAATACCACACACAAAAAACCTCAAACCAACCAACCAACCAAAAACATCCGGGCTGCTCACTGCTCAAAACAGGTGTTGTCAGATCAAGCAGCTGAGGGATATATCTAGATGAATCTTGAACACCTTCAAGAACAGATGTGGCAACATCACTCCAGTGTTTGGCTGCCCTTATTGGCATGCAGTTTGAAGATACTGGAGAGAGAAAAGAAAAACAATAAAAAAAATAGACTAGAAATTATATGTAAGACGCATGCTTTGCTCCTTTTAAAAATATGACATGGGGAAATCATATCATTAGTGGCTTTGAAAAAATTATTTGTGTCAGCAGAATTTGACTGAAATATAGAGGATGCGTTCCTAAGCCTGGGAGTTGTGTCTGATGGCTGAGAAGTGAGTTGTCTAGTGACTAGGGAGAAATACACGTTTGCGATTAACATGGTTATTTTGTTTTCTGCATCAAATCAATATGAATCTCCCGTGCTTGTGGTAGTTAAATGTTTTGATTTGCCCACCAAGAAATGACAACTGAGACTTTTCATATTGAAGAGAATTTGCTATAGAAAGATATTTTTTAAAGTTCTGGGGCTGCACTTTACATGGCTCTAATAATAAGAAAGGTATGTATAGATCCAGGGAAAATATACAGCAGATTTATTATTTTTTACTTCGTTTGTTTTTTTTTTTTTCCTAAAGAAAAGATCAAAACTCTAATGTGTTTATATTAAAAGGGATAGAACAACACTGCTTCTTCATCAGCACAAAGGGGAAAACATTATTGTTACTTTATACATTACCTAAAGGCATACTTTAAACTAATTTTCAGAGAGCACTTTGATCCTAAGATAATCACAACACAAAAAAGGCAACACAATCATTGTCAAACATATCTTTATTCTCTTTGATGCAACAACGTAATCAGAAGTGACTGAATTTCCATTCCCTAAGAAAATTCTGATATTTCAAATTTTGATTTGATTTCATATCAGGGTGCAATATTTACATTTTAATTTTCTGTCAAAGGAAATATTTCAACTTTCTCCAAAAATTAGTTTTTCACTTCTCTAATATGCTACCTAATGATAAAATGATATATTTGAAATGAAATATTTCAATAATATCCGACATTAAATTTTTAAATTAAATTGGTATGTTCCAAAGCAATATGTTGATAGCATAAATTCATCATTAAATAATGTACCCCAATTGACCTCTTGTTAAGAATAAAAGTCATCTCTGATCCCGAAAATCATGCAAATCTTTGCTCCTAATCAGTTACTAGTTTTAGCATGGGGTTCTTTCAAATCACTGGGAAACGTAGCCAGCTTCTAGAAATATTCCTGCACAGTCTTTCTTTTGCTTTGCAAGATTTTCTTTTCTTTCTTTTATTAATATGCATTTCCTTTCCTATAAATCAATAATATAAGTAAATATCATACCATATCATAGATTGGTTGAACTGGAAGGAACCTTAAAGATCATCAAGTTCCAGACCTCTTCCATGGGCAGGGATACCTTTCACTAGATCAAAGCCCCATCCAACCTGGCCTTGAACATTTCCAGAGATGTAATATCCACAGATGTAATGTCCCTGGACAACCTGTTCCAGTGCCTCACCAACCTCAGAGAGAAGAGTGAAGAACTTTCTTATGTCTAATCTAAATATACCCTCTTTCAGTTTAAAGACATTACTGCTTGTTGTATCAAAACGCGCCCTTATAAAAAGTCCCTCTCCAGCTTTCCTGTAGGCCTCCTTTAAGGAACCCCAACTCTCTCATCCTGTCTTCCTAGGAGAGGAGTTCTAGCCCTCTGATCATCTTCATGACCTTCCTCTGGACTTGCTCCAACAGGCCCATGTCCTTGCAACTATACAATATGATGGTGTGTAAATGAGTTATGTACCTTGGTTTAACCAATTAACATGGCATAGGTATAAGCTTTTACTTTGTGAACTGATTCATCACCAGTACTACGCTTAGGATAGGTGACTATGCATCACGATTTTCCAATAGCTTTTAATTTGTGTCTTAAAAAATTCAAATTAAAACAACTTGTAGTACTTTTCCAGTATTCCTTCAGAATTTCTATCACCTGTTCTGTGATCATCTGAGGAAAAAAGCAAGATTGGTGTTTGCTTTACCAGATTGTTCTGTCCTTTACAGTGAAAAAGTTTTTAACTCTTGTCTAAGACAAAATGAAAGAGAATTTTGGGATCATAGCAGTTTGGACATATTAGATGGCCAAGTCCATGCTCCTGTTGGTTCAAGGTAGTTCTATTAATCAGATATTAAACTGTTGTTATAAATGATCCTAGGAAGTGAATTAGCCTGTAAAATTTCTTTTAGAAGGTCATGAAGAGTTTCTGGGGATTTAATCAATCCAGGGACCTCAAAAATTGCCTGCATCCTGCTTTTTTTTTTTCCCCCTCTCATAGCTATACTCTTACTAAGCTCTGTCTCTTGAGTTGGACCTCCATGTAGCCATGCTCATCAACAACAATGCTTTATCACTGTAGTCCTTAAAATGTGCAGAACGTGGACATACATCCATGTGACTAAAACCTCACAACTAAGAAGAAAGGCCTGTCTGCTGCCCCTGACAGTAGAAGTAGAGGAAAGAGGGGAATAATATAAACAATGGAAATAAGTAGATATTCGGATTCACGCAGTCAAGCTCTCTGAGCATCACTTATCAGTTATGCTTTGGAAGACATATCTGAATAACATGGTAAGCACTCCAACGGCAGTGCAAGGGCACCAGCAAACTGCATTACTTCAACTGTCAGAAGGAAAAATAAATGTAGGCATTTTCCTTGATTTTGAAGTTGAGCTTTGAGGGCAAAAAGCACACATCGAGGGTCTTTCTGCAGCTTTACTGCCTTTCATACAGAGCTTCATTCTATAAAGGGAAATAAGGCACAAGTTGGCAATTCTTAAAAATAACCAGCCTGAAAAAGGAATTGAAAGAGACAAAATTGTCCCTAGAGATCTAAAGACTGCAACTTACACACAGTCTATAGGAAGGACAGTGTTCTAGGTTTTAAGCAAAAGAGATGTAGTTCACAATACAGTTATCTCCTTTTCACTTTTATTTCACAGGTAATTTCTTTTTCTAGAAAGCACTAATGTGATTATTTGTTAAAATATTTTTACGTGTAACTCCCTACGTTAATTTTAAAGAATGCACTAAAGATGTAAAAGCAAGATGTAAGAGAAGCGTCAAAGAGAGATTGCTCTAATAAGACATTCATGGGTGATTTGATTTCCCCTGCTGTTGCAGTAAGTCAGTAGAAAAAATAATATTTTAGAGTCTCCTAAAATTTTAGAACTATTCATGAGGAGTATTGATGACATTGCTACTGGTGTTAGGTATGTTCTTTACTTTTTCAGTGAAGAAAGACCGTTGTTACTGTTTCCACCAGAATACTAAAAAAGGCATGTATGTTAATAGAAGGAGTTGAATTCAAGTGCCATCCAACAGAACATTAACGTTGTTAGGCAGCTACGATTGTAGATGAGTGGTAATTTTTTCAAACTAAAGCTCCAGTTCTTAATGCTTCTGCAGTATTATGTCTCTGCAACTGGGATCTGCTTTTAGAGCCAAATGATCTCAAAATTCCTTCACTCTTTAAACTGTCATGTATGTAAGATATGCAGCAACCTAAGCCAAGTACTACTTTTCACATACACTCCTTGACAATTGTTTCCATTTTTTATCAAATAATTTATGACGAGTAGCATTTTGCTGCATTTGACTAACTTCTGCAGCTTTGTTTGATATATTATTTAGCAAATAACAGAAACTTTCATCAAATAATGTAATCTGCAGTGTTGCTCTCTTTTGGTGTTTGTCTTGCTTAGATAAAAACATATTGGCAACAGAAGCTATAAAAATATAGTAATAAGACTATAGCATCTGTCCAAGGTAGTTTCTCAAACCAGAGTGGAAATTTAAAAAACAGTGCTCATTTCTCATGTCCTTCTTACTTTCTTATTTATTTTTGTCCTACAGGCTTTAATTAGTTGTTTAATTAGAACAGTAAATAAATAGTGTTGTTGGGCATGTGATACCAGTAATTCATAAGGTGTACAGCTGGCTGCTGAAAAGTGCAAAATCAAAAAGCAAGAAAAGATAGATTTAATGAGGTGATTTTCAGCTGTTCAGTGAGTCAAAGAGATGTCTTAATAATTAGCATATACTTTAAGACATGTTTATATACTTAGTGGGAATAAAAATATAGACTATGCATTGCCATCATGTGCTATAAGGGAAAAAAAATAAAGGCAGATATCTAAAGTGACTGTACCTTTACTGAGCTGATCAAATCTCTGAATATACATAGATGTTGGTTTTTCACACAAGGTGTAAGCTGTACTGTGATCTTTGGAGCATCACAGATGAGCTCAGAGGAATCACACTCAGTTAGGGGTAACAATTGCAGAGATATGATGTGTTTGGAAGGGTGCTCAGTAACCTGTAGAGAGACGTTGCAGGTGAGTTTGACAGTGGACAGCCTAGCAGGGTACCTGTTTCCATGGGTGTAATGTGTTCCCATCAGACTGCCTACAACAGCCTGAAAAGTTGTGCAGGTCCTTACGTGTGTCGAACAGGAGTTACGAACACAGCCCGTGTGCACCAGAGAATGATGCTCTTTCCCATGAGGAGGAGATGTCAGAAAGAGCTCTAGAAGATTTTAGCTTTATGGTCCTGATCCAAACTCCATTTGAAGTCTTTCTGTTGATCTCTAGCTAGCTTTGGTCTGATTACAGAGGAAAAAGGCATTGAATTACCAAGGCAATAGGGGGTGATCTTGTTTAGAGTGCCCTTATAAAAAACCGGTGGCAGACAACAGCTGATGGCATAAAGACATACTTCATTGAAATATGTGTCCAATTCTGGTATTAAAAACTATGTTTTTGTCACATGCATTTGGTCCTAAAGCAGGCAAAAGTACTTCACAGCATGTCCTCTGAGAGATGTCAAAAACAGAAATCAGAAGAAATGCCAAATTCTTTAAGGCTTGACAGCAAATGATGGACATACAAAACTCTCATTGACATCTAAATGGATGTGTGCCATTAGAAATTTCTTCCCCCTCCCTCAGATACTTGTGATAGAAGAAGACATGTACACAAACCTAGTTGTTTAATTTAAATAACAAAATTTGCATGATACAGAAAAGGGTGCCAACAGAAGGTCTGAGCCCACATCTCAAAGAAGGACATGCTAGCAAATCAAGAAAAAATGTATCTCAAAGTGGAAATAGGAGTCTTTAAAACTGGATCCCTATTCTACAGTAACTTCAGCACAGGCTGAAGTACACTGGCATCCATAACAAGAAGTATAAATTTTATGATCTCAATCCTTTACCTCAGGATTAGCCTCGTTACTGTTATTACAGTGAAACAGGAGGTCAGTCTGGGAATCCTACTGCTTTTTTGCAATAAGATTCTGTATTTGAATCCCCTAAAAACCTAACTACCCAGTTATTTGCACTTCTAAACCCAGAGCTATTAAACAAGAGGGACAATACAAAGCTAAAACGATGTAAAGCATTCTTCAGATTTAGTAGATGCTTTCTGACCCTAAACCTAGGAAGTTACATTCGAATGAGTAGAGACAGTTTACTATTGAAGGGTGCTGACCTTTCAGCAAGGTTGCCAGTTCATTTATATGCCTCCTGAACTACTCGTCACTTTCATTTATGATTAATAAACTCCGGTGATCCTGTTTGCACTGGATCATAGGTTCTTTGTTAACTTTTTCGTATACTTTGGTATGAATGCAAAGTGCAAAGTTTGTGGAAATATCTTTGACTTTGCTGTGAAAGGTGTGGTAGCTACATATGGACAAATTAATCCGGGCTTTACAACTAAGAACATAGCATCCAAAATTTTTTTATGAACTCTGCATGCAGTCTCTAGATTATAGTACTGCTGCTTATTTTATTTATATATTTATTTTATTTTTCTTACAGACTACTCTGATCATTTATTTAGCTATCATTCAAACAAGCGCAATTTCAATGGAGGAAAGCAGGATCCAGGAAACAATACACAGTTCTGCCACTTCCTCAGGGACTAGAATTGAGGGGAAGAAAAAATGTTCCTCACAAATTTGTAGCTCAAAGCTCTAAGCTTCTTTGGCAGTTTCATGCATGTTTAAGAAAGGAGAGACACAGTTCCTATCTGACACTTTTTCTCCTGGAGGCTCTGTACATTTTGGAAGGACGGGGCACCTTAGCACAAAACACAGAGATGTGTTTGGTCTCTTGACAAATTTGGCCTGAATTATGTCTGTGGAACAGACAGAGGACTCCAAGTCTTCCTGTATCATATTTATCTTCGTACTAAGACATAGTGTTATCTGTATGAATCTTGAAAAGCTACAAAAAGGCTAAACGGAATTTTGATTTTGTGGAAAAGGTAGACAGATCTGCCACTTACATTACTTGTTTTAAAGATAGCTTTTAATTAACAGATAATAGAATTACAGTCCAAAAAAACCCTCCAGCAAGTTTAATGACTTGCAGTGTTTTTATGTATGTTATTTCTGTGGGACAGGAAAAGACCTCCAGAGCTTTTCCGGTTCGGTCCCCTTCCGTGACACTTGCCAATTAGTATATTCCATTTCATAAATTAATGTACCCTTAAGAAAAAAACATAGATTTTTTTTTTTTTACTTGTTGCTTGTTGCTTGTATTACAAGACCTCACTGGGTACACAGCATTCCAGAAAGTGGTGGTTAACTGCTAATGCTGTTACAGTTCATGGCTGTCCCAGTGTGATTTTAAATGAGGTGCCTTTGTTCTTGTCATAGCTTTTTCCTTTTAACTGTATAAAGGAAATAATAAAGGCTATTTTGGTTGTATCATTTCTGTTTCAGTCAAAACCACTTTAGCTAGCAGTAATCTTTGTATAGTAAGAGGAAAGATGGATGGTCTTGGGAATGACTTTCTTGTCTCGATTCACAGACAGACAGCTAATTTCATAGTTTTCAGGACATAGTTGTTCCACAGACCCAAAGATATTGGAGAGAGGATACAATTAGTTTAATTTTAGCTGGCTAAAATATTGGTGCTTCATCTAAGGAAATGATCTTATTTCTTGAGTCAGCGAACAGAGGCATGCTGTACAAACCTCTGTTAGTGTGAGAAGAGTCATTCAGCAGCTGTTTCTCTCTGTCTCACTTTGTCTCTCTTTAATGGTGGAGGAAGTCTAGAGTAACTGCATAGACTTAAAGACTTCAGATGGCAGATGAAATAAGTCATAATCACCTCTGGACTTGTCCCTGAAAAACCCCAAGCAGGGTACCCAACCTAGCAAATTATTTTATCTCAGGGTTTTAATCTGCAACTACTCAATGGGGCTTTCATATTTTATTCCTGAATACAAGTATAACAGTTTTCTGTATCCAGCTACAAAATTTGTCACTTTGCAAAACTCAGATCTGTCTCCATGCCCATTTCCCAAACTCTTCTTCAATAGTTTCTTCTCCCTTTCATGACTGAATCATCTGGGATTATGAAAGCTCGCTATGTATCTGAATGGTTAAATAGTTGCATAATGAAACTTCAATTTCAGTGGCAGCCTTAACATAACACTCAAATACAAATAATAGATAAGAACAAATATGTTAGACATTCTTAGCCTGCATCTATATACAGAAAAGAAATAAAAAGACTAAGCAGAAAGCCTGAAGCCTGGGTTCTTTCAGGCTCAAATGGGACTCACACTTCAAAGTTGAGAATAGTTGTCTCAGTCCAGAATCCAAATTCACAAGTGAGGTTTGACTATGTCAGAGCTAGTTCTCTTACCCTACATGTTGTAAATACCTTTGAACTCACTCCTATGAAACAGAAGTGCTTTCTGAGGAAAAAAGTTGGAAAGATAAGTGGCTTACAAGCTACTGTAATTAAAATCTAAAAGAAGCTTTCCCAGCTGTTGCTTTTGAAGTTATGCTTAGTTGGTGGCAAGGTGCCAGCATTCAATTAGAAGTATGCATTTTTATTAACAGAATATCATGTGTTATATTATGTCAATAATTCCTTTTAAATTAATTGTTTTTATTTCTTGCGATACTCACAGGTGTCCAGGTCATTAAACATTAAAAAGGGCCCCATTGAAAATTATGCAACTTTGTAAGTTTGTTATTATTTGCACTTCATTTGAAGTTCAAAATTAAAATATCTCTGAACTTGTAGAAAGGAGGGTTTGGTCAAGATAAGTTAATGCCTGAGGGGAAAAAAAATCAAAACGAGAGTTGAACAGTCTGTATCCAACTTTTTGCCTCTGTTTGACTTTCTATTCATCATGGTTTCATTTACGTACTCATCATATGCGTGTTGCAAGCGGGGGCCTCATTATTTTGATTCACTTTCTTAGATGTTAAAGTCTCAAGCTAGAATTAGTGTTGTGACATGTTTGTAGGCTGTTAGAGGTACTCAACAGGCTGTGTCAGAACAGTACAAGAACCACCTTTCTGAAAACAGTCCATTTCCTAGCCTCCCAGCTTTTTATTGCAAGGTTTGTCTCACCCAACCCTAGACGGCAGCAGTGTGGATACCTTCATTTGTGGCTTACAACAGGGGCCAGAGTTTTGACAATACAAATTTATTCCTTCTTGCATAACATTTTTCAGTAGCTGCCCTCTTCATTATACACATTGGGAAAAAGTGATCTGCCCATAATCGTGTTGGAAATGTCCTAAAAGCTAATTGGAAACCTAGAAATCCTCACTTCTTTTCCTGCTTGTGAAGACATGGCTGGTAAATGTTGTTTCTTGAGATATTCTGGAGTTAAGAGCACTAGGAAAGCAAGTGGTGTATATGCTCATTTTATACCCCACTCCAGCTTCTCATTTTAATCTCAGGTGAGGAGGCCAAAAATCTCATGAGATCAAAAAATGGAGAGAATTGCTAGAAATAATGAAAGAGAAGAGGGAAGAATTACAATGACAGAAGAGAATAAGACAAATAACATTTAAAGACTGTTTCTTGTTAAGAGCTTTTCTAAATGATTTACCTAATTAAAAAATGCAGATATTGATTTGACCTATTAGTAATTTTGCATTTCACTTTTAAAGTTTTGGATCACCATGTGTTTTTAACCACCTGTGAATAGCTTAAGAAAAAACGCATATGCCAAAACATTCTTTTAGAAACTGAACAGCTCTTTCAGTAAAACCTGAATTTTCACATATATCTGTGCAAGGGCTGATGTTTCTTCAGCTCTGACCTATCCCTGACATCTCTAAGTGCCACCTTCAGGAGATATATCACTTCCCTCCATTTATAGCCCATCTTCCACTGAATAGTAATTGATTGCTGGCCTTTGCCAACAGCAAATTATGACTTTAGCTGCATTGTCCAGCTGTGTTGTAGGAGAGAAAGTCAATGTTTTGCCTACTCCTCACTTTTTTCGTCATGCTGTAACTGTCCATTCATTTCAGAGACATCCCACACCCACAGTTTATGTCTGTTCAACAATCTAAGACTGTGAGCGGCCTGAGGAAGTTGGTCTCTTGCCATCCAACCCAATAGCCCACACATGAACACATGGGCCCCTTGTCCATACATGCGTAGACTAAGTGATGGATTGCAGGATGTAGCAAAATCTGCCAGGGACTTGGAAGGATTTCAGTTTCTTTGGATAGTCTGTGACCTATTTATGCATGCTGTATTGATAAATGAAGTGAAAAATCTTTTACACCTTTCAATGAAGGTGTCATTTGGTCTAGCAACAGTGCTGATGATTTTAGTGATGTCCTATAGGAAACAGCTGGGATTATTAATTCATTTTTACACAGGTCACTAAGCATTCAGAAGTCAATATTTCTTTTAAATTGCTCTCAATCTGGACCAAATCCATTCTAAAGGTGAAAGGTTTCAGATATATACTGCTACCAGCCACTATTAGAGTCCTTTTTAAGTCTTGTAATAGTTTTCCCTTGATTCAGCCTGAGAATGGCTGTATTAGGCAGAAAAGAAAAACTGTAAGTGCTCTTTAACTTTTGTTTTCAACTCACGGTGTGATTTCATTTTTTAGTTCTTGGAAATATACTTTATTTTATTACAGATTACACCAATCAGGGTGAAAAAAAAAAAGATGAGAAAGACTTTAGCTTCTGAGTTTGAAACTATTGTTCAGTGACTCAAGACTCAAATGTAATGAATAAGAAAGAATTACAAGAAATAAATATTTACTCAGACACAGTTAAGGATAAAGCTGAGCAGAACTGTACGGTTTCAATTCACAGGAATTTCTTCAAACTTGTAATTTGACTTTGTGAGAAGACATACCTGCCGACTCTGACATTTGAAGAATGTCAGAGCAAAAGTACTAAACTTCAAGGTGTATGATGTCAAAACTACGGGTCTGAAACTTGACCTTAACATCCACAGTCTTTGGAGAGAAAGGAGGCCAAATGAAACTTTGCTGTTGATCTCATGAGTGATAGCGCTATCCCCCTGTTGTCATTTACATTACTACCTGGCTGGCTTAACACATTAATGATTCTCTTTTATAATCCTTTTTCAGAGTTCTGAATGACTAAACAAGTCCCAGAGAATCAAGCCCTGTACCTTGGATATTAAGCAGCTGGAAAGAGTATGGAGAAAAGCTACTGTAACTATGCAAGAACTGGGAAAGAG
>NW_010395822.1:46059-48402 GCF_000710305.1 Buceros rhinoceros silvestris | reverse complement strand
GTGCTTTGCAGCGAGGTGTTTAAAATGCAGTACTAGCTCTTCAAACAGAAGATCAAAGATGATTTGATTGCATTGTGTGAACTCCTTCTTGGAGAGCAGCTAGTGATACCTGAAATAAGAGAAACAAGGAGTACGAGACCACTGGCAGGAAGATAAACCCACACATATTCATATCAGATAGAAAAACAATGCTCTCATCAAGGAAATTAAAATAGCAAGGAAAAGAGTGGACCCGAGTGATAATAACAAGCCTGCGTGTCATTCATTGTGCAACACAGCTCTCAGCCAAGGAGAAGAAATTAGTCACATTGTAAGCGTGGCTGCTTGAATTAGTATCACTGATGTCATGCAAGATGTCACACTATTTGGTTCTACAGTGTCTTTGGGTCTTGGTGTCTGTGGCTTGAGAACCCCGACTCTGTCCTGCCTCCAGCCTTGGTGTGAGGTTTTGCAGTGCTCATTGTATTTGGAAATACCTGAAGTACTAGAGAGCCTGTGGAAATGCGCAAACCAACTTTCAACATTAAGAGACAAGTTAAAAGATTACTTGAAAAGTTCTAGGGCTACTCCCTTTTGGTAGTTGTTTCCAAAATATTCCTTCAGTTATATTGACATTTTTGATACAGATGGACTGATCAAAAATGTAGCAACTCTGCTGCTACTGGTTTTTGTTTTAGTAATTATGGGCTTTACCCACCGGCTGTGACAAGGAGGCATGCAAGCAGCTGGACTGAAAATGTTGCAAAAGACAAGAAAGCCAAATATTCAAGAAGCTTCCTGAGAGTTTTCAGACCAAGCAGATTAGAAGGCGGCTAGTGACAGAACTGCATGGAACTTTCTTTTATAAAAAACTTATTTCTACACATATTTCTCGAGTTTACATCAGGAAATCCAAGTCCAAATTATTTAGTTTTGGGCTTGTTGGACCTGAATAAAATATCTCAATTTATTCAACTGGCCAGAAACAGTGATCAGCCGGTTCTTTGTTTTGTTGTGGTGGTATCCCTAGGGATTTGCTGTTCTTCTAGTTCATCCCCATTCTATCCTGTGGGGTAGATTGATTATCTGTGTATAATACAGCTAGATTTCCTCTGGAAGTAAGAACTGCGGTGCAGTGTGGGTGTTCTGTGATGTCTTACGGAAATGTCATTCCTGCAGAGAGCACAGGAAAAGGTGCAGTCTTAGGTGGAAAAAAGAAATGGTGTGCTAAGCAACAATTGTTCAGGAGTTGTCTGCATTATGGTCTTTATGATCAGCTGAACTACTAACTGAAAGAAAAAAATTAACAATTTTCCTTTTTTTCTGCTACTAGCACCTTTTTTTTTTTCTCCTCTAAGCTCTGTTTTTCCTTTTTATCAATCATGTTGAATGCTGGTAAGATTCTTCTTCAGCCAACCTCAGGCACTCTTTTTCGGGAAATTAACTTGGCATCGTAACAGCTCTTAACATCTGTGACTCTTGACTGGGAGACAGCTGACTAAAGAGGATAGGCAGAGTCTTAATTTATTGCCAAATAAATTATTGCTTTATTTTTTCTAAACTAGGACTTAAGAGTTTGTTTGTTTTCTCTCCATTATATTAAATTTATTTGGGCATGAGAATAACATGAATGGTAGAATGTGTTTTGCACTACAGTATCTTTCAGAGAACAGGCCGAAATAGAATATCCTCACATATCCAGAAATGTTTTTGTCTTTGTTGATATAAAGTCTTTTTGTTTCATTTTTAGACAGATGCTGATAAACCCATGCTGTGAAATTTGAAGTGGACGTAAGGTGCTAGGAATATTTGCTGCGAAATAGCTGTGCTCTTTACTTACCTAGTCCCAGTTCAGCATTAACTTCACCAGCGTTTACACCACAGTAAAACAAAAGACTCTAGAAAGAAACAACCAGCCAAGCATATTTTTACAGAAGGTAAAACTGAATCAGTCTATTCCTCTGGTTCTGCAAGTAGTTTTCCATTCCTAATGTAATGTTATATTGAGAGTTAATTTACTTTCCACATTCTATGCCTGATCATCTTTCCTTCTTCCTGGTCTTTCATATCTTTCTTGATTTTATTTAACTTAACCATCACAGGAAACCACGTCAAGGCCTTGTAATCTGGAAGAACTCTTCTGCATTATAAACTACCTCTTCCCCACCCCCACCCCCAGTTTGATTTTTATTCCCACTCTTTTCTATTCAATATTCCTCCTTAATGAGGAAGGCAAATACTGTAGTTACCTCTATAACAGCTGAGAATTCTTTCCACTGAGAAGGATCTGTTTTGACTAACAGTCACACTCAGACACAAACTGAATTTGATTCTGGATTCTAAATTTCAGGTGTTCTTCTTCCT
>NW_010395822.1:44360-45966 GCF_000710305.1 Buceros rhinoceros silvestris | reverse complement strand
GAGTGGGAGGGGGGGGGGGGGGCAGAACCCCAAAAACCAACCAACCAACCAAAAAATCACCAAAATCTCCAAACCCTTGAGTCTTGACAATTCTGAATTCTTATATCTAGATCAACAAGCAATTTGGAGATTAATTCTATTCCAGATTTTCTAGTCAAATCCCTTCTGGAATTTCTCGTATTTTTTAATAGTAATTTTAAAAAGCTAGCTACACTTCTACTTGAAAAATTAATCTAGCAGAACACAGAAACTGGATATTTGGGTGGGAATTGTGTATATTATTTTTGAAATGAGCATACATTAGAATTGTTAAGCAACTGTCTTAAGAGTGACTGATCAGAAAGGTCAGAACTGAAGGATTAAATGATAACCTGATTTTTCAAAAGTGAAAGCATTGACAATCCCAAGTGAAATCATAGAAAAAGCAGATAAGTGCATATCTTCAGATATTTTCTAAACAGGAAGACTTTGTTGGTAAATCTAATCTTCGAAACATGGTTGGGGTTTTTTGTTTGTGGTTTTGCTTTGGTTTGTTTTTTTTTTTTCCTTACTGTACATCAGCTTGTGGAAAAAACGTCCTTCCTTATGGAGGAAAACTTTGATGTCAAAAAAAAGAGAAAACATTCCTTGGTAAGAAGCAATGTTTAATCGTGGGTCAATTAAACCTGTCTAAACTGTAACAGAGTGAGGGTTTCTTTCCGCATTGTCTTCAAAACATTTTATGTCCTAACTAAAGTATTTTTGACTTTTAGTTTGGTTAGGTCACATGGTCCAAAATTGCTGTTCCTTCTGCCTACCTGATTGCCAACAACAGCAGTGCAGACACAGCTCTCCATGAGGAGTGGCAGTCCTCAGCGGTACTCAGGGTACCCAAAGTCATGCCTGTTCCTCGGTCACATTCTCAGTTGCTCTGCGTGACCCTGCTAGAGTACAGCTTAGACCACCATCCCACCCCAGGGGAAGCTCGTGAGAAGGAACTGCAGGGATGTCTGCAGTCCTTGATTTGTCCGTTTTGCTTCTGAGGGGAAAGAACCTTAATCTTTGGTTTAAGTTTTGATGTGCATTGTTCGGTTCAACAAGAAGAAACAAAACCAGGCATTTTCACCCTTTCTGCTACTTTCTTTCCTGATAATGCTTGAAATTTATTTAATTTCTCACCCAAGAAAAATTAATCTCATCTGCTTTTTAACTGGTTAGCAGGTAATAAGTGCTCATTCTCTGCCATAATTGTCAGTCCTATGGCCATCAGTGTAGGATAAGAGCCGAGATTGAAAAGGATGTCTGTTTGTAAGCTAGCAGACTAGGGATTTAGAATTTTCCCTTTTCAGCTTTAAGAAAATCTTGTAACCTGTGTGGGCCATCCTTTTAGGTCAATTTCATGCAGACTATTTTCTCCTTTGCTATATCAGTCCTAAATTAATACAGTAGGTGCTCTGCAGCCAGCATGGTTTTACATTGATCTTGGCCAGCCTGTTTACAGTGTTTTGGCAAGTTGCTGATGTACTTGTCCCTGGGGATAGAGCAGGGGTTAATTGCTGTTAAACTCTCAGTGCCAAGTAATGGTTCAGACTCTGTGCTACATTAAAGATGACACTAATAAGGAAAG
>NW_010395822.1:43819-44249 GCF_000710305.1 Buceros rhinoceros silvestris | reverse complement strand
AAGAGTGCACTGGATTGCTCTGTGTTGAAAATTGGACTTGTGGTGACAGAAACTTGGAGCAGAGCTGATGTAATAGCGAGGCCATAATGTAATTATAACTGCTGAACATGTGTCATACCAAGTTAAATGATACATTAATGAATCAAAACAGGTGATGGAGTGTTGCTCTTTCGGCAGATAGAGGTGTTTTCAAGGTCAGATTGTCATTAATTTAATAATCTGTAAACTGGATATTCTTCAAATTATAAGCAGAATCAGCTTTAATCTTTTTTTTTTTTTAGTGTATTGCTTATCTTGTACCAAAGGGGTGAAAAAACAGGAGATGTTATTCTCAGTATAATTTTGTTTATCTCTCTTTTATTATATCTCTATTATACCTAATGCAATATATGAGTACCTTGCATTTTTCAGCCAGGTGTGAGTTCTCTTT
>NW_010395822.1:31211-43711 GCF_000710305.1 Buceros rhinoceros silvestris | reverse complement strand
CTTTCCCTGTGCACTGAGCAGGCTGAACTCAAGCCAAGAGGTATGTAGACGTATTAGTATAGCACCGAGCAGAGCTAATAAGCTTTGCTGAGAGACAGAATACATTACACTGAATACAGTCAATAAACATCTTCAAGACAGCTTGAACCATGGACAAAACAAACTCACACCTGCTCAGAACAGAAGTAAGCACATAGTAATAGTGTGAGTTATTTTATGTATAAACACTCTTTGCCTATTATGGTTCTGCAGCAAATAAATAAACATCTCTTACCTCAACTGGTTCCTTGTTTAACTCCACTGTCATCGGTCAAGTTCTTACTGTTTAATTCTGGTAGGACCTCTATGTTCAGGAGTTAGTAAAATAAAGGCTTCTGTTCCAAATCACGTGACAGTCCAAGATACCACCATATGAATGATACTTGACTACCTGAATGTGACAGTATCTATCTGTCTCTCCAGCAAGTTCTGAGCACTTAAAGAAACATATTGCCTGTTGTTGGGGTTTTTTTTTTATTATTAAACCTGCAGTATTTTTACAAGTAGCCTCCGCTGAGAAGTTAAAACAGCCATGAAACGAAGAATACAGCCATTTTTGAGAAAAAAAGAAAATCCTTTCTTGAATGTTGCAGTCCTCCAATTTCTGCCATGTCTAAAAAATTCTGTTTATTTCACATTTGCCTTGCATTCAATAATTTTCTCATTTATCCTTATGCTGTTAAAAAATGAAGCAAAGTCTTTTTCAGTTAATTTTTTTTTATTAAAAAGTGGGATTTGAGTGCCTAAATCAAATTGATTCTTTTCAAAATATCACAGTAAGGTCACATGTTGATTTTATTTTAAAATTCTTAATCTTTCTTTTTTTCTAATATGGCAAATAAATATTTAAAAATCGAATCCTTGCTAAACGATGCTTCTGGTTTGTTTTTATCTTTCCCTGTCTTTTTTGTAAAAGTTTTTGGAGTTGACCTTCTGTCTGAGAAAAACTTGGATTTTACCTTATTTTCCCTCTGATGTCGTACTAGTAAAGGGAGGCAGGTTTTTCCTGTTAGGAGAGTAAAATAGCAAGCCCATATATGTTTCAGGAGATCTGCTAGAAATGACACCTATGCCAGCTCTGTTTATCCACATATCTTGTCTCCCAGTGCGGTTCTTTGGCAGAGTATCTCCTGGAGGCCTGGCACTTGCCAGGCACATGTTTGTGAGGAACGCCTAAAGTGGGAGGAATTGTTCACGTATTCTTTCTCAATCTTCTCTGTTCCCCATCCTCTTGTCTGCTTCTCTTTCGCTCTGTATTTTAACAAAACAGATGATAAGCTGTGCAGCTGAGTGAATTCCTTTCATGGCCAGTTTGCATGGATGAATGGAAGGGCAGTAGCACTTGTCTTCAGCAGATTAATTCTGATTTTTCAAGTTGTTTCCAAGCACATTTGCAAGAGAAATCTTTGTTCTTTCCACGAAGTTCAAATTTGGCCTAGGAATTATTTACATTTAGATATCACTGAAATAAAAGACTTCCCTTTCAGGTGTCAGGCAAGTCAAACTTTCCTGAAGGTAAACGTTCACAGAGCAGACCTCACCACTAGGGACAAGAACAGCATTCTCTGTTTCATTTAGCACCTTTGGCCCTTGAAATAATGGCCATTCACTCCTGATGGGGAGAGGTAGAAGAATCTTCCATCTTGCGTATTCTAAGTCATCTGCCTTCACAGTCAGGTCAGCATTTTTTGTAGATGGAATCCCCAAACTTCTCTTTTTTCCCTGAAGATTCTGTTCTAGAACATATCCATCTTAGTGAAAAGTGACACTGCTTATTGTGCTGGGAGCATGCATTAAAAAGCTGTGCCGTATGGTCTCCCAGCACTACATCTCCTCCAGTCATCCTTACTAGAGAGGCTTGACACCCCAGCACTTTCTTGTTTGGCTGGTCAGTTAACCAGATCTAAGAATCATGGATATTTATTATGGTTGCCAATCCAAGACTGAATTTCACCTTTGAGAGTCATAGGAAATTTCATTGCCCATTTTATTTATTGCAATGTAATATTGGAAAAGAATGGCTAAGCACTATAATGCTCAAGATGACATTCTCAAGGAAAATTTGTTACCTTACAAGGGATAAATTATCTAGAACATTTCATTAAGAAGGCTTTTTGCAATGCTCAAAAGTTGTACATGTTCGGGGGAACTCATTGACTCTCCAAGGTGTAAACTGCTGCTTTCTTAGTGTGGGAAAATAGAATAATCCTCTACCATGAAGCAGATCTGATAAAAAATGTTATGTTGTCAACATTGAAATGTTCTTTGGGAATATAGCAAATTTGTAGAGATATTGTGGTGAAAAAGGTATTTTAGTTTTGGAATGGACCATTGAAACTTTTGGATTTGAAGCAATGTTTTGTGTCAAGATGTATTAGATTTTGGATTGTTAACCATCATTTGTGATTTAAAAAGTCAAGCTTAGACTAAAGGATTTTAATTTTATAGAAGCAGAGCATAACCCTAACATAAAATTAATTTCCCTCATAAATTTTTACTTAAGTAGAATAAAATAAATGAAGAAGTGTTCTTGTTCTGACTGTATAGGAGGCATAATTTGAAGGGGAATGTGAATCAGAGTTAGAACAGGTAGAGTCCCATCCAGCAGATGCTGACAGCTTGCCTTCAGAAATCTCTCATTCTTGGTGCTCCCTGAGACAAATATCCTTGCTTAAATTCAGTGATTGTACAAGATTCATCAGTCTCTGTCTCACCAGTATGTTGTTATTGATTCATAAAGAAAAAAGATTTTAAAATGTGATATACACTGCAAAATGGAAATTCCAGGCTTTAAATTAGACTTTAAAGAATCTGCCTCTGCTTTGCTTCAAATCTCTTTCCCGTATTCAGCCACCTGTTGAAGGCAATATCCACTCTCTGGAACATGTCAATGGTAAAATTTCTTTTTGAGTCTTTAAATTATGAAGAATTGCCAGTGTTTGTGAAGATGCTCCCATAATACCATTGCTGTGTTACCTGTACGACACCATAGAAATAAAAAACATGTTTAGGAGTAAAATCATAGTGTCATCAAGTGCAGCAGAGCTTCTTTCACTGACAGTAGTGGCAGGATTTCTGTCTGGTACTTACATAATATAATGGCAAGGTTATTTGCATCACTGTTATCCACGTGCAGAGCCTATACTGCTTATTTAACGTAGCTTCACATGTTACAGGCCTCTTGCTGTATAACTGACCCTTGGCTACAAGGAACCCTTGATCAACCCCAGTAAAATCTATCTGGTTCTTGAAATAAACAAACCTCCAAGGAAAATTTTTATGTCTGGGTATTTCCTTGCTACCTTTATTAAACCCATGTGTAGATGTTGAGTTATAGCCTTGATAGAAGGATTCCTTTGAAATATATTGAACTGTGTAATGTAATTCACCAGAAATTGCAATTGAGTTATCACCTGTTACTGATGACCACAAGAAAAAAAAAAAAAAGAGCTCAAATCAGCTATTTGAAGTTAATGTGCCTGAAATACTATTCAAATTTCTCTGGTTGGGTTGTAGAGTGATAAGGTTCTCATGATTCGGTCAAACGGATTTTTAAATTCCTCTCTCCAGTAATCTATGTACTATGGTCTGAATTCTGCACATTTTGCTCTGGGGCCCTGAGAGAGAATAATATACTTTAACATGTCCAAGTATTGATAAAATTAAGTGTTGCAGGCCATGTGAAGGTGGACTTAGGTAATATGTCAACTTGGCCCAGGATAACCTACTCCTTGAAGGAGGAACTAACTAATTTCTTATATTGCCCTTATAATTGCAATGCTCCTTTCTACCAAGTGTCAGATCCTGGAAAAACATTTATCTTTTCCAAGGAAAAGCAAAGGTGCCTTTCAGAGAGGTGCATTCCCCGAGCCAGTACTGGTTGTTCTTCCAGTTCCATACATCTTTCTACTAGAAGCACAAATACTTTTATGGTACAGACACTTGAGTTGTGTACATCATCAATGTTCTCTGGCATCATAGTCTCTGTATGATGTAGTCAAAATCTGGGATTTCACTTTGCTGATCTCTGTATAAACACAAAAAAATATCAAAATGTCTCCTGCCCTAGGGATTTTACAACGTAAACATTAAAAAAAAATGAAAAGAAAAAGAAAAGGTTTAATTTGAGAACAGGAGACAAAGAATGAAAGAGACAGTAGCAGACTTAACACAGCTGAGCATTTATCAGGTTGTGTTGGCATCACACAAGTCTGTTTTAAGACTATGAGGATGAAAGAGGAGGTAGCTTTACAGATGAAATAAGGTACTCCTTTGAGGCCTGTCTTTATCCTTTCTATGTTTTGAAATGCACATCTTCCTCCTTTTTTGTATACCCATTGTAGCCTGAGCATGGAAGAAAGAGGAAGAGATGTCCTTCAAGATTCATAAGAAGGTGGAGACTTATCTCAGGTATTGATTAGAGGTCAGTGCTAGGTTTTGCTGAGCTTTTGTTTGCATATGAGATTACCCAGAGATGAAAACCAGGGAAAACAAAAGTGGACAGATGACAAAGGCCCCCCAGTGGGATGCTTAGAGTTTACCACTGTAGGTAGTTAGAAAAGTAGGAAGAAAGGTGCAAAATAAGAGTGTCCCTGAGACCAAAAGAGAATGGTTCAAGAAGAGTGTGGTTCACTACTTCAGAGGCAGGTAACAGGACAGTGAGGATGAGAAAGTAGGCATTGTCCCAGCTATCCTGATGTAAAAGAGCAGTCATTTTAAGCTGAGGAGAATAACTACATTGTAACGTAATGATGATTTTGATGGGATTGTAAAAAGTACAATCAACAAGTTAACAGATCGAAGGAGTTTGCAGAGAGCAACCGCAGTCAAAATATTGTCAACTGTGTGATAGCGAGATATTTGGCTAACAGCAACTTTCCTTCACCCACAAAGTTCTATTTCTTGTATTTCCCTATATTTGTCAAGAATTTTAAGAACTTTAAAAAAGTATTTCTTGGTGTGGTTTTAGGGGTTTTTTCGTTTCTTTACCTTACTTTACCAATTTAGAAAATACTAATAGACTCTAAGCTACTGCTGCATTTAAATAACACATATGTTTACCTTAACCTTTATTTGATATTAAAGTTTCTTTTGTTTTTTGAGGAACCAATACCAAAACTACTCTTGCAAATTGCCTATTGAACTTCCACTCCGATGCACTCGCTTTCTATTCTATTCTGTACTCCAATCCTTCTTTAAAACTGGTCTTAAGAGCTTTTCTCTAGATATTCTTGAAACTACCATTGTTAAGAGTATATTTATTCCATCTCTTTTTCCTTTGTCTATTTATTATCTTTCCGCTATTCTATTAGACATGCATTTCCCTCAAAGGACACACACATTGGGATATTTTAGCTGGATTTTTACTGTTGATGCTTTGTGTTCCATGTCTCTCTATTTATTTTGAAATTTGCCTGCATCATATGTTTTTGAACCAGGAATGTAGACCTAAATATGCTAAAGAGTTTTAAAGTTTTTCCATTGCTTTAATTCATACCTTGGGAATTGCATAATGTGGAAAATGAAACTCTGCTCTTATGCATGTATTTCAGTTTTTCTGGAGCTTCTTCTTGACTCAAGGTGTAATCGCTAATGGTGCCGGTTTCACACAGCTGCCGTTAACTGTACACTGCTGTTTCAAGAGGTAGGTAAACCAGCCTTCCATAACCTAACTATTGTACGCGGTACACCTCTGATAGCCCAACCCATTAGCACTTCCCTCAGAATCCCCGGTTGTTATCATCCTTACTATATTCTAGGCTGCACAATTGCACCTTTAAAATATAATATATCTATGATATTTACAGTTTCTATATTTTAAACTGGACAAGTATCTGATTCCAGAGCAAAAATATGAAGAACATTCCCCTTCCGAGTGACTACTGTTTTGTTGCAGCAGGTACTCAACTAATAAAGTTTTTTCATATTAAGGGAGTTATAATTTGCTAGCAGGATCTCAACAGTTGTCTTTAGAATAATGCAATATGCCATTCCCCTCCCTACCGGGCCTAATTCCCTGGTAACCTTATTGAAAATGTGCATGGGCTACAAAACTAAAGATTAACTGTCCAGGGACCTGCTTCCTGGAGCTTGTTTGAAGATTAAATCAAATGGCAGGCAATATATATTTGGTAATTCAGCTTTGTTTCAGACTTTTACAATCGAGTAGCAACTATAATAGAAGAATCTGACACTAAAAATCAGTAAATGGGTTTTTCTTTTTCCCCTTTTTTAAATTTGAAAACGCCTGTTACTTCTGTCCATAGCAAAATTAGGATTAAAGATTTATTTCCTCATGTCTGAAGATGCTGTTCTTGTTCTTTTATTTTTGAACAAGAAGCAAAGTAATTTTAATTACAGGTGATGTGAACCATTTTTCTCTTTTTTATGAGATGTTATTCTTTCTTTTTTTTTATGTAACAAATACCATCAGAAGAGTTTAAAGAGAAGCAATAAAACATCCACTATAGCATTACAACATTCATTTAAACAGAACGGGAAACACACGTATTGTTTTTTAATTCAGTGTTTAGACTATGTATTAGTTAAACAGATTTCTATTCAGCAAATTGGATTGAGATGGATGGAGACGTTATGCTGTTTTAAAAAACTGTATTTAGAAGGCACATTCAAAGACACTGAAGTGTGATTTGTCCTAGTAGCAGACATCTGAAGAACAAGTGACATTCTTACACAAAATCTATATTGGTGATGTATTTAATTACAGAGTTGATTGAAATTGACAGCTTCAGTGACCTATGAGTGCACTGTTACTGACTGATGGATGCTTCAAATCTGGTTACTTTTAAACGAATTCACACACTGTTCAATAATATTCTGTCAAACTGCAAACCACATTTTTGCATGTATATGGACTAGGCAGAGAACATTTTAATTAAAATAAGGTAGAGATGAATGATGTTTAAAAATTTATGTAATTTTTAAAAATACAGCCATTATGAATTCAATAAGAAAAAAAGAACTCTCAGTATTGTTCAGGGTGGCTGTATTCTTTAAGAAACATATATTTTACTTTCATACTCACTCATATCAGCCCCAAACCTTTCAACACAGATTATTTCTCCAGCCTCTTCTGCACATACACAGGCAGTTCCTATTAAGAGCTAGAGAGAGTCATTAAGAAAATGTTATCTGAGCTTTCTGAAAGCATGTGACATCTACTAAGGGAGACTCTGGGAAGATTTGCAGCCAACTTCAGTGCAGAGGCCAAGTCCTCCAGCGTCAAAAAGATGATTCCAAGTGCCATCTTGCTCAGCCTTTCTAGAGCATTAATCATGCTCTCAGCCACAACACGTTTCTCATACTTTTGTAACAGCACATGCAGTGTAGAGTGCAAACACAAGTTTAGGATTAGCAGTGGGCAATCCTTCTTTGCATTGTCTCCTTTTCTTCCACTTCTCTGTAGTTCTGTAGGAGTAAATCGCGCTTTTCTCAAGCTGTTGAATACTGACTTGAGACTCTGTGGACAGGTAGCAATTTCTCATTAATATCTAGAAGTATAACTTGTCTTCTGGAAAAGTAGCCAACAAGGTATGAACATCTGGCTGAAGAGATCATGTTCTAATCTGAAGCCAAGTAAATAGCATAAAGGATGAATGGGTACCTGAGATGTCAAAACGTCAAGTAGCCTCAGAGTCCTGTTCAATTAATTTGTATCTATAACCTGGTAGTATTGGTAGTAATAAAAAATAAGCAAGATTTCTCTCTTCCCAGATTGGTCTCAGTGATCAATGTCTTCCTTACTGCAAATTGTAATGCTGTAAGTAATTACGTACACAATTTAGAACAGAAGCAATGTTAAGGCTCCAGGATATGTCAAGTATATCAGGTCACATGTACAGGGATATCACTTCCCCGTTGAGTATATCGAGCACTACCCGAACAATCATATTTCTATCATCAATGATATTTACATTCTCTGAAAGAACAGCAAAGGTTACAGAGCCTGTGTGAAACAAATATGAGCTGGGTACAAAGCATCAGGCTGAAAAAAAGAATTTTCAGAGAAGACTAAGCTCCTTAAAACAAACTACAGGCTTTCTTTTAAAGAAAAACTGTGGTCACTTTTGCACAGAAAAATTTAAAAATGTTCTTTGTTTACTTTTGCTTCTGATTTGCTTAACAGTTTTGCATTCTACTTATTTAAGTAAAAATACTAAATACAGATTTCACGCTTAACCCTGGAAATCATCTGTACACTCTCTGAGACAGGTAAAGTAACAGAACATAAAATTATTTGAAGTCTTAAGGTCATCTAGGGTTTTACCAGTAGAAACAAAACGACTGTCACTACTAAGGATTGTGAAAATATCCTTTGAGTGAAAAATAAGAGCAAATAAGGATATTTAACAGTAGAAGAAGTTCAGGAAGTGACAAAAATGATATTACACTACTTTCACAGCTTGTATCAGAGTTATAGTGTGGTCATGGTAGCATCGAGGTTATTATAGACTAACGAAAAGATTTTCCCAGTTTCTTTGTGGCCTGCACTGACTCTGAATTGTCTTTGAGGGTAATTTAAATTAGCAATTAATCTTTACATGCTGTAGTTCATGGTTCATGTACACCTAAGTGAAAACACTGCAGTAAGTGCAGGCATAGCTTACAATTAATAAATCTAATAAAACACATTCTAAGCAAGGAAAAAAAGGCAGCTGTATCTACCAGGTATCCCTTGTTTGCAAGTTCAGAACAAGTTCTTCCTTACCAGAAAGAAATTTCTTTCCAGAAGCAATGGAAACTAAGCAAACGCAGTTACCTCAGTGGCGCCCCCAGTCCCTCTCTCCTTCCTGGGCATAAGGATTGAAAATGCTGAGGAGCAGTTCAGGCTGTGGAATTGATCCAGGCTGCGGAACTGATCCAGGATAAAACTCACCTTTCCCCCTGGATGGATGCATGGACGGGGATGAGAGAGGACTGCTACGGATTAAAGCAAATTACTCCTGTGTATGTTAAGTTGGATCTCTGAGTGAGGAACCACTTAACAGAGGTTTTGACATAATGGGCCCAGAGGCCCTTCATTAATACCTTCTGAGATAAGAGGCACTGGTCCCGCTTCAGGTTTTTCTGAGCTGGTCTTCTGCATTTTTCTGGACCTACCTCTACTGCGTACTCTCACTCCACTGATCTGAGGGTGTCATATGAGCTGTAATAGCTTCTTAAGCATTAAGGATAAAAATGAAGAGAGTAAAATAAATAATGTCATACTTGTTGTGACCTATATCTAGGAAATGCAGAAATTTTTCTTTCCATCAGGAAGAGTATGAATTGAAGACTGCTAATACCACATCAAAGTTTTGTACCATAAAAACATAAATAAATCCAAAGATAAAAATTCTAGGCTTCTTTTCTCTACCAGCAAGATCTGTCTATGACAAAGCGTCACCGAAAGTACCTTTTGCAGAAAAAGTGTTCTGCTGTGAACAGAAGATAAATGATTTCGGCAGAATTACTCATTTATTTCTGGCCTGCTGTTGGAAACCATGTAGAACCAATATGTTGCTAACTTTTTCTAGCTAGCTATGCCTCCTTCTCTGGACAGCCAATTACTCTTCATGTGTGTTGCTTACAGGCATGGAGTATGTGGCTTGTGTACTTGCTCTATAAGCTGGGCATAGAGGAGATGCTTCTGGCCCTAAGATGTATCTATGTGATGGCTTGAATCTAAGCATGTTTTCTGTGTTTCTTCATGGTATTAAGTACTAATCTCCAGGACTTGAACTTGTTGCATCAATTTTATGCAACTTCCTTTACAATGAAGGCTCCAAAATGTTTACATTTCTGTCCGCGTGTGAATGATCTAAGTGGAACAACTTAGATGGAACAACTATGATTCCAATTACTTAAAAAGTCCTTGTAGTATAGGACCTCATTTTCAGCTGTTAGTTACATTTTCAGTCTTCAGAAACATTGGCTGAAATTTTCTGAGTTGAATATCTGCCTCAGACTGAATAGGCTAAAATAGTTCAACTGTTCACGAGAACGAGATTAGGAAAAAGGGACCTTGTTTTCTCATGTTAAAAACTACTATTTGCAACAAGTTGAAGAGAAAACCTTACAAATGTCTATGTTCTAATGATGGAAGTAGATGGACAGTCAAATCTCTGAGTCAGCAAGAAGAGTTATAAATTTAATACACAGATGTTTCTGTGCCCCCACTATGCCATGCTTTGTTTCATAACACTCAGAGTGTGTGGGAAAAGATTAGTGGAGGTGCAGGCATATCTCAGAAATCCCAGTTTGGTTATTTGGATTGAGGATGGATGTGCTTTGAACCCTGAGCCAGCAGAGCTTATGAATTATACAAGCAGCCACTGGCCCCTAGAGAGCAGAGACTGTCTACAAATTGGCATAACTGCTCCACTTTTCCACTTTCTGTACAATAACCACAATATGCTCATAGTATCACAAGCATTCGAGTATGGGCAGGATGGGCCTTGTTTTGTACCAAGTCAGCCTGAAATTTCCTTTTCTGACCTTATTTCCTTCCTGGCCAGTTACAGACTGACTGGGATTTATTGAGCAGGGTGGCTGAAACAGCTGGTTACCTTCTGGACTCTGTAGGATTGGTTCATGGTGTTGGAGTCAGTGGCTAGCTACAGTGGTTGGATACAGAGCTGAACTTTACTAAATTCTTCAAGTATTTAACCATACCATCCTTTATCAATGATCTCTTGTTTAGGTATTCAAAATTCCTAGGAAAACTTTTCCCTGACTTAATTTTTACATTTATCTTTTCCCATCCAATCTAACAAAGATGAGTTAAGGCAATTTTAGTTGCAATGGCCAGAGGTTAAGCCAAGTCCAAATTTTTTTCTCATCAGCTTGTTCATTTGGCTATAAGTAGTATAAGAATAATCTCTGCACATCAGGAAAATAAATACAGCGATGTGAGTATTACACAAAATTTGAACTGAATAGCAGACTCAATCCAATTTTAGTGCTTTTAATTTTTTTTCTCAACTTTTCTATTTTCCTCTTTAGCATTTTTGGATAGACATTTCAAGACCATCACTATGAACGGGATGTAACAACAACCATCTGCAGGTCAAATAAACCCATCCATCAGCATATCAGCAAGTGGACCTAAAATATTTATAGAATTTTTATTCATGTGAGCAAGAAACCGCTAATTGGTGATTAACATAAGAAGGTAATAATGAACTCAAATATGTGTAGTACAGTTTTGTTATTACCCATTTTCCGCAGGCAAGATAAGAAAACAAAATGGAGAAATTAGTTTTCATTGCCAGAAGAGCTATTTTGTGTGGAATACTGATGAAATGCATTTTGAAATCTGATGCATCTGTACATATCCAGATTAATTTCTCTGATGTAGTGAAATATCACATATACTTCCCAAAAAGGGATCTTTATAACAAACAGTAAAATATATATCAATCACTGTGTATTCATAATAACTCATAGCCCTCATTCTTCATTATGGCTAAATATAACTTCTGACTTGAAACATTTTCAGCATAGCACTCAGCATATTCCTAACTTAAAATGCAGTTTTATGTATTAAAAGTTCAAAATAGTTTAATGGATTTGAGGCTGTCATGAAGATGTCTCTATAGTCAGCAATTACTGAGTTTAGAAGTATGAAAATAAGTTTGATTTGTGTAAAACAGACAACTCTGTTTGAAAAAAAGGGAAATGTTTCTTTAAGTGGACTTCAGAAAAAAAAAAGCTGAAGTGCCATACAAAATTATATCCATTGCTTGTCCTCTCATAGTTTAATTTCATTTTAACTTTAAATAAACATTTCTTTGCATTTAGCAACAGTGAAAAAGGCTGTTCTTACTCATTTTGTATGATTAAAATGACATTAGCAATATAGATGTATTAATTTACAGATACAGATACTAATTGCTTAAATACTGAGTTCAAAACTAGACACTAGTACTGGGAAGGGATAATTGGTTCTTGCCAGAGAAAAAAACTATAATAAAGAACTTGAAAGTGCTGTCACATTTCACATAACAAGCAAAATCTCAGAATATTTGAAAAATATTCTGAAAGAAAATGTCTTGGGGCTTTCTTAATGAGAATGAATATGGTTTGAAAAGATCAAATAATATCCACATATGTCAAATACAGGTTCTAATAACAGTTAGAGATAATGAATAAAATTAAAGTAGGTCACTTTTAGTCATTTAGGATCCAATAGGAGGCATACCTCTTCATAACTGCTTGTTAAAATATAATTAGAAGCATTTGCTCTATTTACAAAAAATATCAATATCAAAGATTAAAAAAATTAAAATGAGATATTTTACCGTTCTTTAATTTTCTTTTTTTGTTGTTGTTGTTGTTTTATTAGCATTTGTGTAGTAAATGGCATGTAAAAACATTAATATTGTAATAACTGGCATAGCACTGTCATAGTCATAAGTTATATGGCAGCTATAAGTAATCTGATGGGAGAGGTGGGGTTT
>NW_010395822.1:29238-31115 GCF_000710305.1 Buceros rhinoceros silvestris | reverse complement strand
CCTGCTGAAGGTGGTAGCTTTTAGCAACTCACAACTGTCTACATATATAAGGAACTGAAAATACAGCATTATGTAAAGAAAGAAAAGTCCAGATCACAGCATTCTTCGGACACTGAGCTAATGTGTCAATTTTAGACTATATCAAATTTTTATTGAAAATGTACAGTCTTAGGAGGGGGAGGAAAAAAATAAGGGTGAAGAGACTTATATAGAAGTGGTTATAGGAGAATTGTTTCAGTTCAGTTGAATTCAATGCAGATGCTCAGCATTTTTCAGCATTGGGATAAATTTACCAAGCACACACTAGTCATTCATCCATAACATTGATGCTTAGAAATATAATGGCTTGTCAGGATGTTTCTTTTAGAGATGGATTGTGTAGTCACCACTAGATAGATTCTAGTTTACTACTGAGAGAAGTGATAGGCAGAGCTGGTAGGCATTTATGGCTAAACTACTTCCTGAATCAAAATGCTGATTTGTGAAATCTAATTAATTGAAATTTTGACAAATCTCTATATTGAAATTTTCAAGAGGAAACATCTTGCATTGCATAATTTTCTGTAAATTTGAGGTTCACTTCATAAAGCCATAGGACAAGGAAGCTGTTAACCTAGACAACAGTAGAGAAACAAACTGAAATAGAACATGCTGAAAAATTATGAAAGAACTGCAAGAAAGGAGGATGAGACCATAATGAGAACACAATTGGAATGAAAGAAGTCAAGAACTGGAAGTTTTCATGGTAAGCCTCGGTAAATGTCTTAAGCTCTAGGGAAACCTGCAAGCCGCTGGTTTCAAGGCATGCCTTGTGAACCGAACGAGACTGATGCCTACTCACCACAGGAGAGGGAGAGAGGTATTATTGGCTACAGATGTGTTACTCTGGCATCATCTTGGAGCCAGGTGATCTCAGGTGAGTCGTCCTGTTGACTGCTCATTTACTACCCATTTACGATGTCCCGTATATTTTTTTCACCACTGCCTTCTCAATCCTCAACCCTGTACAATATCAGAGCACAACCAACCTTGACACAGGTAGAAAAGGATACGTTGCCAACTCATTGGGAGATACATATAAAAAGTAAGCAACACAATAAAAACTAAAAAATTGGATATTATTGTATTGCTTCCTTTCTTCATGATATCTCTAAGGTACAGCCTCTTAACTGCATAATTAAAAATCTCTGATATTCTTGTCATCTCGAACTTCAGTCAATGGCTTTAGAAAGATGTTCTTAACCAGTTATATAATTTCAAAAGGCCATGTCTCTGATACTGTCACCTTCCTTTGGATCTTCCTCTTTTCCCCCTTTTTTATGCACTAAGTGAAAACTGCTCATGTCTCCTCTGAAAGCTCTTCAAGATCTCTTCACATCACTTCATTGACAACCTTGTACAAAGCCTGTTACTGAATGCGCAGGGACCCTTTGCATGTATGAGGAGCCCTAATGCATGAAGAATGTCAGGGTAGGGCCCCATTATTGATTTTGGTTTTATTGCAGTTTCACTCTTTTCTGCTTTTTTATTTTTACTTTGTCTAACAATTTTGAGTTTGTCTCCCTTGTGGATTTCTTTTCTTTGCCTTTTCTCAACCCTTCCCGCGTTTGTTTTTCCTAATATACTTTGTCCTGATGGTCTTCCTTGGCTTCTTTGTAAAACAAATTTTTAAAGCTATTATTTATTTGTTGCTGCTTGGCAAAATCCACTGCAGCAACTCCTCCTTTGAAATGGCTGACTGAGTGGGATATGACTCAAGTCATGAGCAGGAAGCAAACGATTTATTTCTGCTTGCTTCTTTGACTAAGCACTTGGCAAACATTAAGAGATCCTGCCAAAGAACCAACTCATCAGCTAGTTCCTGGTTTTCTTCTCTT
>NW_010395822.1:27550-29126 GCF_000710305.1 Buceros rhinoceros silvestris | reverse complement strand
CCTGCTTCCCACTCACAAGCACACATTGTGGATAGTGGGATATTCTTAGCAACATCACAGTGGTTCAGTAACCCTTCCTAGGAAGTTACCAGGAGGGATGTGTCAAAATCTCCTGTTCCCCCACTCATTGAAGTCTGCTCTGTATGATACTGCTTGCTATCAAATACTTATGTATGGCATATGTACATGAGGAAACCAAGGATTGCTCCTGCTCCTGCCAAAGTAAGTATTTCTTGCAAAGCAAAGACGGCCATTTGAACACAAAATCCCTGCAATCAGCTGAAACAATTTCTCTTTATCTCCCACTATTTACTTACATCTATGATACTAATTACTTCCAATTAAGGTTCAGAGATAAACCTCTAGAACAAAGGAGAAAATAAAGCCCCTCAGTGTAATTTCTGTAAAGTCTAAGTTAAAGTACGGGTGTTTATCACGTTGGTAAGTGTTAGCCCCTTGACTTATTGTTGGCTTGTCTGAGCTATTTTTTAATAGTCTGTCTCTAAAGAGGAGCCTTGAGGTATGATGAGCCTCAAGGCATGCACCGTTTATGTAGAGTATTATGGTAGTGTGGTGATACTGCTCATATGTGCCTTAAAACTTTTTGTGCTGAGAATTGATAAGATGGAGGCTGAAGTTGAACAATGTCTGTCTGCTCTCCATGTAAGGATGGGTAAGGATTTTATGGTTTGTTTGGGGTTTTAAAAATATTATTAATTATTTATTTATCCTTAATCCTGGTAAGACTATAGAGCACAATGGCATATGGCTAAATGGTAACGTACTCTTGAACGAGTTTTCTAGCCCCCATGTACAGGGAACCTGTTGGCAGTGACCAGACTGGCTGTTTTGCACAGGCATACTTGTGCAAACTGCAGTTTGTAATCTGACCGTGTATAATCACATTATAGATGTGCTCTCCGTATCATGTCAACAGCAAAATCTCCTGTGGTAGGACTGATTTTTTAATTTTGTTTGTTGGAGGGGGGGGTTTTGTGTGTGTGTATGTATGTGTGTGTGCATTTGTTTTGTTTGCTTGTTTGTCTTTAATTCTAGGTAATCAAAAGCTCTTTAAGAAATAGTCACTTATTTCCTGACAACACAGTGACAAACTGCCAATCAGATCTTTTTACCAATGCACAAATCACTGCGTTTTGCACTATCCCCCTCTGGTCTGTATAGTAGAACATTTATTTTATGATCAGCACTTTATATATTTACTCTTTCCTCAGCAGCAAAACCTGCTTTAAAGTCAAGTCCTCTTAATGACACAGAACCTGTTACACCCATCTTTTCCTAATATATTCTTCAAGGGAAGACTCGTATGTTTGAAGATTACTCTCAAACATAATGAAGAAATGACAGAAAGCCTGTTGGCCTAGAAAAGAGCCATTCACATCCATTCATTTATGCATATCCCATTCACATGCTGCTAGTGTTTTGTGACATGTATTTCTATCCCCTTATCCATGCAGTTATCAGGCACCATATGTAAGGGAAGCATTAAAGCAAGAACATCACACGTGACACCTAGTTAGTTGGTTAGAGACAGACAAAGTCATTTCTTCTTATCTCA
>NW_010395822.1:19243-27449 GCF_000710305.1 Buceros rhinoceros silvestris | reverse complement strand
CAGCAGGAAGCCACACTACTTTGAGTCCAAAGCTTCCTGGTTCAATTTCTTGTTGGAATTGATTCCTTATAAATATGAATTACTCTTCATTTGATCTTTTTTCATTTGTGGGCAGGGCAGCAGTGCCCCCCAGATCCATATGTGGAGGGTCCACATAGGTTTTCTATGTTTTCTCTGTGGAAAAAGAAACAGGGATTCAGTCCTTTTCTACATGAGGCTTTGGAGGGTACACTTTATTTGATGCAGCCCCATTGGAATGGGGGCTTAAAAACTTAGAGGAGCAAAGGGACAAATATAGCAGATATACATTAAACCCCTTTTTATCCTGTAGAAATTCATCACAGACCCCAGGGAAAATCTATGTTTAAATGGTGGATCTCTGTGTCTTGAGCTGGGGTCCTGTTCTGTGAATCATTACTCCGCTGTCATTCCCCAGGTATGCAGGATTAGGGAGGAGATAAACAGAGCTTTAAAGCTGATGAAATTTGTGAAAGTGTAACATAGATCCTACATTTTCTTTTTCAGGGAGATAAATAAAACCACTCTCTGCTCATTCCTATGAGAGGAATCAAGCCATGGTTCTGTCAGTCACCTTCCATGGGTTTACGCATAAGAAGGATTGACCCAGCCCTTGGTCACCATTTGTATTGTAGGAAGTTAATTCACACCTTTGGACTCCATTTTTATTCGAGTGTATGTGTGGGTATACATGTTAAACCATTGCGCGTCTCAGTGATGTGCCATTTAAGTGTTCATATGCATCATCTTAGACATGTAATTGTCTTTAGTTTTTGAGGTATTACAATCTCACAGAATGGTTGAGGATGGAAGGTGCTTCTGGAGATCTAGTCTAACCCCCCTGCTCAAAGCACAGTCAGCTAATTTGCTCTGGACTGTGTTCAGTTGAGTTTTGAATATCTGCTGAGATGGAGCGTCTCCAGCCTCTCTGGCCAAACTCTTAAATTCTTACAAATTTACTGTAGTTCAGTTTGTGCCTGTTGACTCTTGGCCTATCACTGGGTACTACAGAGAAGACTATGGCTCTATCTTGTTTACTTCCCCTTACACTGCCATTTATATGCACCTGCTTGTTTTCCTGCACACTCGGATGGACATTTCTTGACCTTGCAGAAGGTGATCCTTCAAAATCATCCAGCCTCTGTTCGTTCAATGACCATATTACAAAGGATTCTTACAATCAGGTCTCTGAACAGGGCAAAGTTTGCCCTCCTGAAGTCCAGGGTTGTTAACCTCTGTTTTGCCTTGTGCCCATTCTTTCATGATCCTGAGCTCCACCATTCTCTGCAAACGAGGATTCCCTTGTTATTCACTTCTGCGTCTAGAACTTATTATCAATGTACTTCAGAAACCTCTTGAATTGCTTGTCCCCTATGATGTTATCTTTCCAGTGGATACCATGATGGTTCAAGTTCTTCAAGAAAACAAGGCCCTACAGATGAGAGGAATCTTCCAGTTGTCTGGGGAAGGCTTAATTTGCTTCTTTTTCTCAATCATGTGATCTGTAGCAGATTTTCGTGCCAGTGTTGCCTGCCTTGGTCTGCCCTCTATTCCTGACCAGTAAGCTTTCAGATGGCTCATCATCCCATCACGTCTCTGTGCTCCCAACGGGATCACAGTCCTGCATCTGCATGCAGACATCTAACTCCTCCTCTTTGCTCCCTTTATTCGTATGTTAGTGTATAGGCACCTCAGAGATGCAGCCAGTCATGTTGATTCCCCAGAAAGAAATATCTCACAATGCTGTCCTATTGGCATTTCTTTATGCACCTCTTTCACCACTGTTTTGCTGTTTACAAGCTCACTTATCCCTATCACACTGTGCCTTTTTCAAGAGGAAGTCCACCTCTTCCTCATGTGATTATGAATTGTCAACTCACCACCAAATTCATTCCTAATTTCATGCTCTCCTTACCGGGTTGGACAGCCTTTTGGAAAAGGTGCTTTTTCCCCACTTGGTCAGGTCTTAGTATGTACTTGCACAAACATTTATCCTTACGAGGGAGCAGCATTAATGTCAACCATCCCATTGACTTGGTTGAGTGTACTTGTGCAGATTGTTATCAGACTGACTAGGATATTAGTCTAATTATTCTAGCATAATTAGTCTCCAAAGGCACAATTGTACTCTGTATGAAATTTGAAACAGTTACCTTATGACTCCATTGCCATTTGCTAACCACTTGTGATCATGCAAACAGGTTTGTGACTAAGATGTGACATTTTTTGAGAAAGAATGGTGTATGACACTAAACACCAATGGAAGACTCCATTACACAAGCAATTACAATACTGTGAGCTATCAAATGATGCTGCATCTTGCTTTCCTTTGGGTAAAAGATAGGTATCTTTTTTCATTCCTTTATGCCATTTTTGGCTAAGATTTCTTCTTTTTCTCGCAGTTCACATAT
Source organism: Buceros rhinoceros silvestris (assembly GCF_000710305.1). Classification (NCBI taxonomy): domain Eukaryota; kingdom Metazoa; phylum Chordata; class Aves; order Bucerotiformes; family Bucerotidae; genus Buceros; species Buceros rhinoceros. The sequence continues at coordinate 25,020 of NW_010395822.1, read as the reverse complement.
CTGGACTATGTATGATCTATTGCTGACTGTGTAATGACAGTCAAGTTTGCCAAGACAGTCACTCCATTATCTAAGTCATTGCTCCATAAAGTGTTTTGAGATGCCTTGAATATGAAAGGCCATATATCTAAATAAATTCTACTCTATTCTGCATGGTGCCCAAGGTGTGCCAATACATGTTCAGTGTTCTGTGTGATGGGAAAAAAATGGGAGGGGGAAGAGGACAAATCCCATTTTTGGCTGTATTACACTGGCCTTTCTTTCTACACTGCACAACTGTTTTCTATTTGACATTCACTCTTGAAATTGTTTCAGTAGAGTTACAACTCTGTAATGAAACATGGCAAGGAACCCCTTTTAAGTAACAAGACTTAAAGGACTGCTATCAAAAGAGCAGTTTCGTTTTTCTCGAGCTAAAGCTAAAAGCCATATTTTACATTTTGTTTTTGTGCATGACATATTTATAGGACTACCAGAACTTTTCAAAAGCGTTACTGAGTAGTTCTTTCTATTGTTCCAGCATACTGCTAGGTCTGGAAGAAAGTGTCTCTGGTCAAAGGCTGATTCCTCATGAGTAACTTCAGACTTCATGCTGCAGTGCTTTTGGTATCTTCAATCACCTTTTTGTGGTATATTGAAGTGGAATTAGATTCATTTTCTATGAGTCTTATGCTGTTACAGGCTCTTTAGAGGTGTTTAGTGGGTGCTAGACTGTAGACACGTGGGACAAATGTTTTGCAAACCTTTCTGATTAACACCCCTTCATTGCATATACAGGCAAGAAGAACACAAAGACTTTCATGTTCCATAAAAGAACATACGACCATAAAGGAGCAAATATTTTTGCATGTAATTTGATTTCCTAGAACCTTTTGAAATATTTTGATAAATTAAAACGAGGAGTGGCTAAATTCAGTGGTTGTGTCGGTGTTTCAAAAGATGGATGATTAAGTGAACTTCAGCAGATAACATGCCCCTCCTGAGGATGAAACTTGGATGGAAAATTCTCAAGATCTGGCATAATATTTTAGCATTAATGTTTCTGGCATGGTTGGAATCAGGATATGCAGAAGGAAGCGAAGTTCAAAACCAAGAAGAAAATTAACTTTTAAAAATAAGTTACTTTGTGTGGAGTCCATTAAAGGTGGCATTAAGCTACAAAGTCAGAACATGATCTGGTTCCAGTCACTTCAGATTCTGAACCATAAGTTTTTGATTAAGTCGTTGTGGGGAGAAGATCCATGTGCATGATTTTGGACTTTGTGTTGTATACTGCAACTGTATTTGAATCAAGAGTTATGCTATGATGTGGCTCAATATTTGGCTTCATATAAAAATATCTAGTGTATTCCTGATTGTTCTCTGGCTAGTTCTTCCATCCCTACTTGAAACTGGTCGCTATTATTTGCGTCTTACGACTGCAGCAAACTTGTACTACTTTTTAAGGGTTACCTCATGGATATTGGATTAGAAAAAAGCAGACATCAATCTTGAGTTGCATTAATTGTAAGCTGAATGGATGGTTGCACACCTTCAGTATTCTGGTTTTTAGTGTTGTCATGGGTGTCATCTCTGTTTCCAGCTTTTTGGTTTTATTGCAGTTTTATTTTCTGTAATTTTCTTGAAATGCAGGAGCTAAGAGTTATGCAGTGATGAATGAGTTGGAGAACCTATAGCTCAGACACCGGTTTGTTTGAAGATTGACCATTGAATGTGAAGTATGCAAGGTTAAGAACAGTTTTGATACAATCCATTCTTGAATGAGCAGTGATTCATTTTCCTCTTCTAAATATGCTATCTTTGCTGTAGTTCTACCATTTGTCACATTTTTCCATTAATAAGTAGCCAGAAGGACAAAAGCATGAGCAGTCTTTCCAAAGTTCAGTATAAAATAAATTAAATTAGTATATAAGAAATATCTTCTTGACATAACAAAACACACACCTGACAGCATGCCATATAAATTTGCAGCTTCTGAGATAGTCTCTGCAAAATGATAGCACACAGAAAGCTTTTCCAAAAGGTGATATTGAGAGCTGAATGGGAATTTCATGAACATTTGGGAATATTCAGCTCTCGTTTCAGGTTATTTTATTCATAGTTCTGTCTGTGATGAGACGTGTCCATATTTATAGGGACATCATATTTAAAGATGTGCAGGTACTGTTGCAAGTCTCGGATCAACAAAGTTGGTAAACATTTACTTAATATTGTTCTCCTCAGTGTACAAACATATGATAAAAGTTAATCACATATGTATATACTTTACTGAATACAGGTTGTAGTAGTCTGTCCTGACGAATAGCTGTATTGTAATATGGCCAAAGGCTGTGGGGTTCATGGCCAATTTGCTCAAGGAATTCATGATATTGAAATATTGCAACATCCTGGAATCTGCAGGATTTAAAATAAACAAAAGAAAATAAAGAATTTGTGTGGTTTGTCCTACCACAGCAAAGCCTCCTTACTGCACATTCCACTGTGAAGATCAGGAGGGTATTGGTTATTCAGGCTATGATTCTGCCGGATTAAAATCAAGCCAGGCTGTTAGAGATCCAGGGTAAGAGAGCTAGCTGAGAAAAAATGAAAAGCTAAGCACATATGGCTGAACAGCTGCTTTCAAATTTATAAAACACCTTCTTTAATCCCTGCAGCTTTCTTGGCTTTTTTTCTCTTAATTCTGTTTCTTTACAGAAAGCACTGCGAAAAACAGTCCATTTTTAATTGTAATTTTCCCCAAATATTGAATCACTTCTATTTCAAGTTTATAGTTTCGGCCTCCACCAGAATACCCCAAATGCAGAAGTAAATACATCTAGAGGAGTTAACAGAGTTCAAATCATGATATGGAGAGAGAGGGAAGGAGAAGAAGAATTCTTGTATAGGAAGTCAGATTATTTATTCGTGTACAGTGGTATGAAATTTTTTCTTCCTGCTGCAACAAACTTCAAACTGAATTTATAAGCATGATTTTATACATAGTCCAAATCAGGGATATTTTCTTGCTTCAGTCTCAAGAGAACGGTTTTTAACAACATTAACTTTCTCTACTCTGACTTGAAATTCTCAAAGCACATTTAAGACATTAATTTATTAAATTTAATAATACACCTAAAGGGAGAGAAAACATTCCAATTTTCAGATGTGAAAGATTGCTACAATGCTGGTACAGTACAAGGAGTGTAGCACAGAATAGAGACTGAATCTAGGGGAGTGGCTCCTTCATGTTTTAATCCACTGAAACATACCTTAATAAACTTCAGTTTTCATAAGAAGTGAAACAATTCCTCATACTATGGATTGGTCTATAGGAACTGTTCCCAAAAAAGAAAAGTTTATAACTCCGTTGTATATCTCTACCATAGAACTTTGTTTTTCCTCTAGTATACTTTTTTGCAACTTCTCATATTTTCATTTTTATTTTTATTCTTATTAGCTCTGGGAACAGTAAGCCAAATGAAAGATTTTGTGTTTTCTGAGAAAATGGTCATGTTTCAGAAACTGATTTTCTTCCCAGGTTTTCAATCGTTTTTTTTTTTTCAGATGACATTTTAAAGAACAATAAGTTTTTCAGGATTTTCCTCTAAAATAGGGGTGTTTTATTCCTTCAGCCAAATTGCTAACCTCAAGAAAAATGCCAAATTTTTGCTTTTCTTATTTAGTTGGGGATGTTCTTGGTTACTGAGTTGGTTTTTAATTTTCTTTTGATTTACTGCCTTTTGAAAAGAAACAAAACCGAAACCGTTGTCCAAAACTCAACTTCATGTGTCAAAAATACTCTGCGTGTCCAGACACAAGTCCTAGTTTGGATACGGAAAACACTAAAGGTGCATCACAATGACATTTTGCGTGGCCTTCTGCTGCTTAGGTTTATGGAATAATTGGTCTGCGCTTACTACAAGTGTTTTTTCACAGTCCAGCACTATGCCACCTGGACAAGGATTTTGACTCTCGACTCCCATTTTTTTTAAAAGTGTTTTAGATATTTGTGGACAGATTTTTCAAATCTTTCCTAAAAAGTTCCTGGTAAAACAGATAGGAGCCCACTGGGATTCCATTTTATTTTGTTAATATTTAAAGAAATCAGTCATGTATTGTAACTGATGTTAAAGAGAGAGAAACTCCAGTTAGGTGGCTTTTATGACCCTAAATACCTTTAATGACCCTAAATACTTTTAATACTTTGGCGCTTGGGCCTAGAACACCTAAAGTACTTCAGAGTGAGAAGTCCCTTCTGTGTTTAACTCCTGACAGTGTTCAAGAGGCATTTGATAATACCCCTAACTACATGCTTTATCTTTAGCTTTTGGCCAGCCTGAAGTGATTGGGCAGTTGGACTAGATGATCATTGTAGGGTCCTCCTAGCTGAAAATCTTTTCTGTTCTATTCTATCCTATCCTATCCTATCCTATCCTATCCTATCCTATCCTATCCTATCCTATCCTATCCTATCCTATCCATTATCATCAGTATTAATACTATATTACTGGTATTATACTGTAAATATCATAATAATGAGTGTCAGAAATAATTGGTAAAGTCATTCCTTTGTAAACAAACAAGTACAAACAGCTTTCAGGTTCGTTTTACTTTTTGCAGTAGCCTTTGATATGTTTTTTACCATAACAGGACTGAATAATCCTAGTTTGACAGTACAAGTATATTTTGCAGAGGGGAAAAAACCTCCAGAGTTATGACCATTGGTGGCATCTGGCAGCTCAGCAGATCTGAATTTTTCTCTTTTATTTCAGCATGTGGAAGTTTAATAGCTTACCTGTAGAACAGGAAGTTTAGATCTGGTCTTTAAAGACCTATGTCCTATTCCGGAGGAGACCTCTATCATTATTCCAACTACGCTGACAACACAGAATGCACTGTCAAAGTCCTCTAGGTAATACCCTTATTACATGTGTCATTAGAGGATGTTTGCCATATCTGCTTTAACACTGCAGACATTTTAAGTAGGTTATTCCATCACTTTGCCATTTTGATTATGACAACAAAATGACACCATATTGAAATGGATTTTGGAAAGAAAGGCTAACTGTCCAAAGAGGTCCATGCTCACTCTAATTAAAATTGGCTTAGGTGGCACAACCTTCATAATTCAGACTATGACTATGAAGGATACGCATGTTGAAAGCACTCTTTGCTCATTAGTGCTATTTCTGTCAGACAGTGCTACCTGCTCTTTTCTTAATGAATGCTAAGCCATCTCTTTAGAAGATTGTGTGGCTTCCCTGAACTGAGGGAACTGTCTTATTTCCTCCCAAGTTCGTTGAGAGTAAAATCAGGGAGTCACCTCTTTGACATTTCCCAACCTCTGTACTTATTTATCTCTTTGAGACCCTGCGCTCCAGAGATATCACTGTCTTAATTAAGAAGAAGGATGTGACCATGGTAAATTGACTGATTTCATTGATTAAGGACTAGCTGTACAAGTAACATTGATTTTAACAGTGGGTCTACATAAATGTAATTGTTCGAACATGGGGCTGCATAATTATGGTGATGTACGAGAATAGTTGGTTTGTCCTTTTCAACCTTCACTAACATTCTTTTGCATGGTAATGTACCACGTTCAATTAGCAGAAATCTTAAATGTTACAAAATGTCTTTTGTGAAGGCACACAGTAATCATTATAGTCTAATTTAATCTAACAGCATCAGACAGATACATCTCTTTTTTTCCTTTCTTTGTTTCTAGATTTTTCTCCCCTAACACCTTTTTTTTTAGTGCTTAGGAGCACTCATGAACACATAAATGAAAAAAAAAA
>NW_010395822.1:4974-19160 GCF_000710305.1 Buceros rhinoceros silvestris | reverse complement strand
AAAAAAAAAAAAAAACAAAGAGAGGAGGGGGGGGGGGGGGGAAGAGGCTTCCTCATTCTACCCAATTTGTAAAGTGTGTGATTTTGAGCCAGAACCCTTGAGCCAGAACCCATAAGCCAGAACACAATGTTCATTCATTATTATGGACAATTTGTCTTCTGGTTTCCCCACTTCAGGACATACTGGACATATTCTGCATCTACTCTGCAACTTCCTCAGCCCTACCTCTGGCGGAAAAATCGCATTTCCCCAAAAATGTAGTCAAATCTCCTGTGTTTTTCAGAATTACATTACAACTGTTTCATCTCCATGATGCTCTAAAACCAATATATGCTTGACTGCACATCTCTGGAATTTCTTTTTGGGAGGAATTCATAAGGCTTTAGTGCAGGCCTTGTTCTTCATGGGAGTCAGTAAGCAGAATCTGGAGAGCCAGAAATTCAAGCAAAGAAGTGGTAGAAAGCAGCACAAAAGCTGAAGTTTTAATTGCTGCAATAAATATGTGGGCCAGTTTCAGAGTATAGAACTTGTGCTGCCAATACATTATTATTTTTTATGGTATATTCTCCAGACAGAGCAGAGCTCTGTGGTGCATTAGGTTGTTAAGTCTTTTGGGCAAGAACTGTCTCTTGGCTCTGTGTTTATATGACTGGTGCGTAATTCTTGGTAAGAAGTAATAACTTAGTTTTGTAGGGTTGTTTATTTGCTAAAAAAAAAATGTTATTTTGCGGCACCAAAACTTACTTGGAAATCTGAGTCAAAGAGCTGAGTCACTGGCTTCCCTTCTCCTGCAATGTTTTAATGTCTGTTTTCACTAAGTACAAAATTGAGCTTTTGTCATTCCCAAATCAGTTTGAGTTTACCATTTTGATGCTGCTAATAACTGAAAGATACAGATATGCTTGTAAATTTGATCCGATAAAAAATGCAGTCTGATAAAGGAAATCCATGTAGGTTGAGGGATTCACTCTTGCCAGTTTTGAATTGGACATTAATAACCCAGCCTTTGGATGACTGTTCTAGCTCTTAGACACGAAATTTCTCCAGCTAGGTTGGAGAAAGTGTGGCTCCATGGTGGCTATGGCTGTTAGGCTACATTGAAGTAATACTTGTTTTGCTTGAAGACTTGGTGGGAATTGTACCATACCCCAGAACACAAGTTCAAGTTAGTCTCATTGCTCCTATTTAAGCAGAGGGGGCAGTGGAGCCCAGGTGCAGCTCTGCGAGCTGAGGTGTGGCAAACAGGTATTTCATTCTTCCTTTCGCCTTACCGCACGCACCAATGTGTGTGCAATGCTGAAGCATTCTCCTCTTCATCAGCCCATATCCCAAGAAGTCAAGTGGTTCTCCAATGGATATAGACAGAAACGGAGCATCTGCCCTATTAAAATGTGACCAGCCTGTCATGGAAACATTTTTGATGTCTTGTATATTTTCCAGTTGATTACTATCTCACACAGAGTCCTATACTGAAGCTTGCTATCATGCTGGATGCTTAAGACAATTTTTGTGGTCATTATATGGCAGGTGCCCTTGAAAAGTTTCATCTACCTTTCCTGTCCTACCACAAAATGCATCAATATTTATTTCCTATAGCTGCGGTAGGAAACACTTTGGATAATCAGTCTCCTCCATACCATCAAAAATAGGCAAAAACTGTCCTTACTTTACGTGTGCATGAGCACATGATATATCTAAATGAGAATGAAAGCCCTCCAGCAATCAAGTATGCACACAAGTTAAGAGAAGTGACACCAATACACACACTTCAGCACATATAGATGCATAGGCACAAAAAAATCACATCTTGGATTTAAAAGGCTTCAAGATTAAAGGCCCAAGGGGCTTAAAACTTAAAGAAGTATTTCTTCCACCTCATTGCATATTCATGAGTGAGTATTTTGGCAAGCAGGCTGAGCGAAATAGCTTACAGAATTATGGAAGGAAGATTATTGTTGATTCCTGTGTGCCACAACAGTGCTTTCACAGAGAGAAAAGAAAATGTAAATAATCATCCAAATGACTGCATTGACACCAGGTAACTCTGAGGGCCCTATCCAGCCCAGATACTGTCACATATTTTTGATCCAAGTAAGTTGCAAAACATGGAATAAGGATACTGAAGAGGCCAGTCCCTTCCAGAGACAGGTTGAAAGATATGAAAGAAAGCCTACACTGTGCAACATGATGCAGAGGCAGCTTTCAGAAATCTTTTCTTTGTTGCTTTTTGTTTGGCCCAGACCTAAAGCTCCCATCAGACATCAGCTGTTTATATAACATTCTCATTTATTCCATCAAATTCACTTTCAATTACTGTGCAAGAGAAAGAGTTGCCAGAGGCCGATTTTAACCTCCAGGTTTTTTCGTTTTTTAATTTTCATTACCACCTCTGCTCTACTGGTTACTCATCTGGATTTATCTGTCTTCCAGTGGTTTTGTTTGTTCTTATCATCTATGTTACCAAGGATCTATCATGTCTGCAAATCTTTCAGGGTAGAAAAATGTTTTTCCCTTTACCACTTTCACAGGTGCCATGAATGGATGTGATACTCGTGATTTATATCCGTGATTATCAAAAGATTCAAGAATTTTCAGTGATAAAATTGAGCAATATTAATGAGACAAGAGTCAATTCCAAGAATAATAGGTAGATAATAAAATTAACATAACAAGAAAGCAAGAAAGAAACTCATTGAAGAAGTACAAAAATAAGCAATTTGCCACTTGTGTACCTTCACCCTTTACTCTAATGGACTTAACTTAACCTAAGACCAGCATAAGCAAAGTACAGCCTCTTTAAAAAAACCAGTTTGTCTAGTAGCAGACAGACAACTCGGAGGACAAAATTTCTGCTATCTTTGCAAGCAGAAAGGGTGCTTAGCAGTGGAAAAAGGTAATGACACAAAGAATAAAAATATTGCTACATCCAGTATATGAGACACATCAAGATTCAGACAGCTCTCTCAAACAGCAAAATGCCTTGTTTTCTGACATGAGATCAGATTTTGTGCAGTAAAAAATATAGATTTTTTTTCTGTAAGGAAATGAGTAGCTCTCACGGAAGTGGAAGTTCAGTGATTCTCCAGATGCTACAGGGATAGGTCATATGCAGCCATGAGAAAGGCGTTACAAGCTGCATTCAGAAAGCCTGCTTCCAGGTTTAATCACAGATTTCACAAAATAGTTTCCTCCAAAGTTTCCTTTTTTCACCAGGAAACTTTAAATTACGTATGTTCTACAGAATTATTTGCAGTCTGTGCAGAGCCAGGGTTCCTTGGCCTCTCCTGTGATGCTGTTTCTCACACAATATTGTTACTCAGATGTAGCAGCCTAGGTTTCGTTTCATGCTTTCCTTTCTCACTCTTTCTTTTTTTCTAATTCCCTAACTCGTACCTTTGTGTGTAGTACTTACCCTTTTCTTTTGGATAAGGAATGCTTGACACCGCCTCTCCCTGGGTCGGTTAAGCCTGGCCTTCTAGTTCTCCAGGGAGATAAGACGAGCTGGTGGGGCCGTATTCAAGAACACAAAACCATGGTTCTTGGTTGTCATGGAATATCTAAGGCACAAATTCAGTTTCTGCCTGATCTTTGCAGAGACTTTCGACAGTGTGACATGACAGGTAATAGGACAAGGCTGTGCCCCTTTTACAGGGACACAGGGGCAGGCTCAGAAGTCTTCACCGAGTCTAAGGTAGAAATATAAGTTATGACATTGTTTTTTATATTCATTGTTAGTTCAAGACCCACTTTCTTGCACTCTGGCATTATCAGTGGCGACAGAAATGCCTTATGAAACCCTGGGGAGAAGGAGGAGAAGGTGCACAGCCAGCGCGTATACTTGCTCTAAAACAGTGCCTGGCCTGAGCAACCTTTACTTTTGAAATAGCAGAGGTTCTCTCTCGCTCCCATTTATACAGCTGGTTAAAAACACAACAGCAATGTATTTCTCAGTGTGACCTCCGTATTTGAAGTATCAGCACAAATTGAATTTCTACTGACAACCTGCAATTACTTGAGCAGAAGGCAAAGCATAGCCCAAACCTTCAGAATAACAGTTAAAGGTATTCAGATCTTAGACAAGGCCATTTCCCACAGGCCACAGGATTAGTATGTGAACAAGTGGAAACGTGGCTGTAGGTTATATGTCATGACGATTCATATCACTTCCACCCCAGAGAGGTTTTATGGATCTGTAGTATACAATAGCCCTTTTCAATTTTAGTACCCCCGCTTTGAATCAGAGTATTGTAAATATAAAATTTATCCTATTGAAAATATTCCTATTAGTATATTAAGAGTCTGAAGACTAAATTTTTGTGTTTTAGTAGATTTTCTATGAGATGATCCCACTCTCTTGAGCTTTTGCAAGGATGACTTTGCAAGAAATGCTTCTCATTTGTGTCTGACTGATGCTGAACAGCGTTTTGTATTATACTGAAATACTGAGTCTGTAATTAACATTTCATACAATTATAATTAGATGTTATAACTTGACCCCTCTGCCACTGGTTGCCTTTATGAAAAGACTCATGCTCATTCTTCAAGCAAGGAGTATTAGAGAACTGTGAGGATAGCTCATTGGTAGATGGACTGTTGTTTGGAGTATCGAGATTTCAAAAAACTGTTTCCACTTTCTGATAGCCTTCCAGTTTTTCTTGTAGAAGCTCAGTTCAGAAACACCTCCACACAAAAGCGTCATATAATATTTAACTTTTCTGTAAGAAATACTGAATAGAGACAAATCAAGGCTGGTTGTAAATTTGCTACAAAACAATTGCCAGATGCAAAATAGAGTTCAAGGCAACTTTTCCTGTTCTTCAGTCTAATCCATGAAGCAGCAGTGGGGATGAGTGTCCAGGAAACATCTTATCTCCTGGGTATTTTGCAGGTTCTGCTTGCATTTCACTGAATTTGTAGATATATAATAAACAAATAAGATAAATTTCTGATAACAGAACAGGCATTTGTGCTTCTTTTCTATTTCAGAATTTCCTTTTACTCAAATGTCATAATTTTTTTGAAGGCGCTAAATTCTGCAATGCAAATGAACTTGGATCCAAAAGAAATTCCATAATTTTCGCTTTGGTTAGTTTTGTGAAAAGTCTAGTTGGGGTAAATTGGCTAAGGCAAGCTTGACTTCACACAAAAGTTACACCAATTTAATTTGAATCGCTTTATAAATCGATTTTGTTAAACCGATGTGAAACCTTGTTTGGACATTCCGAAATTGATTTTGCCCTGGCTTATATTGATTTAGCCTAAGTCAGGAAGGAATTCACTTAAGATAAATTAACGTAGGTCTGAAATAAAATTCAAAGGGCCCACATAAAGTTTGCATGGGCTTGTTAAATTGATTTTAAAACACACTTTTAATTAAACTGATGCGACTTTGTTTAGGCCAGGCTTAACACCATAGAAAGAAATCTTTGCCTTCCAGAAATGACAAGCTCTGTTGTGTCTTGAAAGGTCCTTAAGTCTGATAATTGGTTCAAGGTAATAAAAAGTTTCTTCATTGATATCTGAAATAGCTTACAGTAGTTTTCCAGACACATAGCTCCTCTCCCTATCCAAAACAAATTTACCTCTTCTTACTCCCATAATTTTCTTCTTTTATTTTCCAGTCATCACTATTGTTTTCCTTAAGATTAAAGACAAGTGTGAAACAAAACCTGATTTCTGGGCTTAAAGATTTTTGAAAATCTGAACACGGAATTGAGCTCTACAGCTTTCGACCACCTTTAAGAAAACCCATCTCCAGGACCACAAAGGCATTGAACAGGCAAATGCCACTTGTATGTTGGGGACTAATTTCTGGTGGAAGCATAATAGGTCGCTTGCTGGCTTCATAGCTAACACTGTATTAATATTGTAGAGCAGTAAGTTTTCATTGTACTGTTCATTGTTGAATTTTCGTGTTCACTTCAACACACAATTACCAGTTTTTCCTCAAATCCATTTGTCCAGCAAAGAGGGTGTAGACACCAATGCCCTGGCAGACTAACGCTGAACAATGATTTGGAGACCAGGCTGTAACCTTTGTGATGCTGTTTGGAACTGGCAATCAAAATAAAAAATTATGCAGAAACCTCTATCTCAAATTGTGCCTTGTTTCCTGAACTTCTGCCAGATGTAAAGTGCAGTTTGAGGGAATCTGCATTACAAATTGTTATGCAGAATTCACCCCCACACCCCCTCCCTGTTCTCCTAGGAACAATAAATAACAAAATGACATGTTTTCAGAGACCAGACTATTCATGGGACAGTAATCATAGCTGCTGTTGGATTGGGTACCCATGCTTGAGAGCTGCTTTACTTACAAACAGACATTGCCCTTTGCAGTTGGCTTGTTTCTGTGGCATTCCTACTTCCTCCCTTGATGGCTACACGGGAAATATGATGCCCTGGACTCCTGATGCTCACTTATAAACTAGGAAATCTTTCTCCATCTGCATAGTCATTGTAGTATCCTGTCTCAAACTCCACTTCTCTACACACACACAGAAGAACACGGTTTCTTAAAAGTGTCAACATTTTGTTTTTCTTGTTATTCTACTTGGTTCTACCTCCAGCTAACCTACATCTTTGTTAAAGTATGGTAGCCAAGTGGCAAGAGTAATTTCAAAAGAGTGCTATAGTGGCTTCCTGTCTCTTATGTAAAGAGTTCCTGCTTACACCTTTTTAGAATGAGATTTATCCTTCTGTTGCTGTTGCTGCAAGTAGTTGACATGGGTTTTTTTTGTAATACACTTCTTCTATATAGATGTTTTATGAGTCATCCCTCATTTTGTATTTATGTATTTTCTTTCTCTTTCCTTAGAGGAAAAGTTTGTACTTATCCATATATAATTTCATCTCGGTTTTGGGAATGTTAGAGAGATCCATATAAAGGTCATGAGTGGATGGACCATTGAGGTTAAATGCTTTATTGTCAAATTTAGTTTGAGGCACATTTGTGCAATGGAATAGAATATTCGCAAAATATTTATCCATGCCACATCTATTTACACATTGTATTTCTAACAATGGAGTGTATTTCAACAATGAAGAAACCTTTACTGCATTCTTAAAACCTGATACAATTACTGAATACAAAAGAAAAAAAGTATAGTGTATGAAAAGCACCTAAGAAAGAAAGGTGCAATTACTTGAAGAGTCACAGGCTCAGTTACCAATGCCTGAAGGGTGTCTACATGGCTCCAACAACCTCTTGAACTTTATTAGTTAACTGTGCTGGAATTTCCCCCCCTCTTGAGTTTTGTTGGTTTGTTTACAGGCATTAATGCCTTCAGAGGTGACTACATTATGGTTAAGTAAGTCTCGTGGCAAGTCCAAGGATTTTAATTTCCTCATTCTTGACTTCAGGGTCTTTTTGAATAGGTTCATCACTTTTCAAAATGCCATTTTCCCAAAGTTTATTTTCACATACAAGGTTGTAATGTGATTCTTCCCTAACTGTGTTGCACTTTCTTATATTCTTGCTTGTAATACCTGGGGACTACAGAGCTGATGATACTTACAGACTCACTGTTTTAAATAGGGCTAAGTCAAGAATTGTGCTGCCTTTTTTATACTACAGAAGTAGTTTAGAAGTGGCGATTTAAATCTACATGATTTTAAATTATTTAAACCTTGTCCCAGGATTATATCTCATCTGGCTATTGGAGTCATCTAATTAATCTCCTGCTAAACTACATTAATCTCTTTCTGCATTATGTGTTCAACATCTTAATTTCTGTTGAACAGGTAGAAATATTCTGATACATATATATGGGAGGAACTTTAGCTCTGCATTAGTCCAACACCATCTGAGGCACTATGAGAGCTACCATGGCTGAAAAGCATTTATGTACCTCTGATTTGTGTCTATTCTTGTTCTCCTCGCTACACCAACATAATTAAAATAATGTCTCCTTTTTGCAAAAATCATAGCTTCCACAGTTATACTTGCCTCTGTTATGATTACTAATAATTCTTAAATTTTGTACAGTAATAGCTAACAAAGGCACCAGTTGAGACTGATGGTCTCCTGTACACATAAAAGATGTCCATAAATTTTGCTACCATCAAAAAACCCGAAAAATCTCACAAGTTGAGGTAATCAGCAACAAACAAAATTAAGACAAGAAAACAATCATAGATGGGCCTCCAGTAGAGGCATAACGGCTACAATAACATTCAGGTTTGCCTTAGAAGGATGTGAGTTAGTAGGCAGTTTGTTCAGAGAACATGTCCTGTAGGTAGAGGCATGAGAGGCAGCAGAGAAACCAGTTTCAGTAGTGAAATGGAATAATAGAGGCAGAGATATAGTGGGAATGAAGGACACAGCATTCAGTCAAAATGCACAGGTGAAAAGAGAAGGACAGAATGTCAGGGAGGTGGTTACATGCACGTGCATGACAAAGGACTGTCTCTCCATCCAGTTCTCCTCACACCTCTGTGATTGCAGTGGACAAAATGCAGTGAGGAAAAGGAGAAGAGGGAGTACCGGTCACAGGGGCAGGGATGCAAAAGAGGTCATAACGAGTGTAAAGCTATAGATAATTATGTAAACACAAATATAAATAATCATGTAAACATAAATATATAAAGCAATGCATCCTTACAGAACTCACAAACATACCTGGTACCTGCTGGTAGATTCATCTTTTCTTGCCTGATGAAACATTCCCCCTTGAAAGAAAAAATTGATCCCTTTTTAAGTGTTCACATGAGGCACTGCAGCTCAAGACTGCAGACCAGATTCTTAAAACATTCAAATCACCCTAAATTTGGAGAAGCTGAGGTCAGATGTTACCTGAAAGTAGTGGAAGGAAGGTCAAACTTCTGCTTTTTATTATAAACCTTCAGAGTCTCTAAATGTTAAATCTGAGCTGATCTATAATGATTTCTTCTTTTCTTATAGTTAACTTTGGTCACCACTTACTTTATGTGGGGAATTGTAACAAAAAGGTGGGAATCGAGGTAAAATGCATTATTATTTAAGACTTTTCTTATTGTGCTGGTAAAAATAAAATTCTATGCAGAACAAGTTTAAGAGCAGCAGATACCTAAGAAGCTGTCAAATAGCACTGTTAACTATAATAATTTATCCTATAATTTAATGTAGCCCTGACCCCTGTCATAAGTTAATACAGCATGAAGAATAGTGTGCAAAAAACATGCTTATTAATGAATTGGAGAAATAATGTGACATTGTTTTTTGCCATTTCCCATGAAATATCTTAATATTGGAGTTAGCAGAGCCTAGACAATTTTTGCAATGCAATTATGTCTGTCCATATCTTACTAACTTGTGCTGTGATTAAAAGCTTTGTGATTTTAATTATGCTATCTGAAGCCAATTGTTTGATTCAAGACAAAAATAACAGTATATATGAGCTCTATATCATACACTCTCTTATTTTGTCTATTTTTGCCAACGGAGTGTCTTAATTTGAAATTATTTATACATAAATCGTAGCTGCAGATACATGTATATACTGCTAGCTCTCTATAAAACACACAATTCCTCAGAGACCATGTTATTCTTGTACTGGTGATCATCTCTACTGGTTTCAGCGTGGTTCAAGGTCCTAAATACATTGGAACCGTTCTTCTGGAGTTTCCCTGCACAGAGGTAGGGTGTGTATGTAAGGCTGAACATGCCAGCGGAAAGGCTGGCTGTTAGTGCTTTGATTGTGTTCCAGATATCTTCTCCATGATTTTCTGTACTGTTCTTGCCATTCTTGTACTGTCACAACCTCACACACATAGCTCTCAACCTCACAAGGGCACGCAAGCTCTTTCCCCGTTACAAGGGGTGCCGTGGTGGCATATGCCTCCGGTGGGGTCTCCCAGGCCAGACAGGTCTCAACTGAAGGGTCAGACAAAGTGTGTCCATGGGCAGGATGGGCTCACTAGCCTTCGGGCAGCCATCCTAGGAGAAGGACAACTCTGACTCCAAACCCGGGCAGATGGAGCTCCTTTAGCCCTGTAAGGCTCCATCTAAGAGAAGGATGCTCTAACCAAACCTATGACCTGAGGACTTCGCTGTCACCGTCCAAGCTCACTAGGCCCTGGCAGATGAACCTCAGGTGTAAAGGGTGGAGCCAGTTCCGCGCACGCTGCACCTCACCTAAAAAATCCACCGCGCAGGCCTGAAGGGTGCACTCATCGCTTGCAGTGAGCGTGGGAAAAGCCCTTCCCAGATCTTCGTTCACGAAGCCAAGCCATGATGATGATGTACTGTCATCACAAACTGCTTTGGCCCAGGAGATGTGCTAGGCTGTAGTCACCAAGGGAAGTTTGATTCTTTGCCCTGAAAAGGTTGCATTTAAGGAGCAGGGTCTTAGAGTTTTTTTGTTTGGTTGGGTTTTTTTGTTTTTGTTTTGTTGGCTGGGGTTTTTGGGGGTTTTTTTTGATTGTTTATGTTGGTTTTTTTTCCAAAACCTTGGCAGTGATTTCTATCACCTACTAAGAGGACAGTGTTCCTGCATCCTAGAGAAGTTTTCTGAAAATACCTGTCTGTATTCTCATACTATGGAACTAATTCTGAAGACATTTGAAAGTCACAGATTAAGCACTGGAAAGTAAATAATGTCCCTTCTACATGTTATTTAGCTACATGTTGGCATTAGTAGTATGTAACTCTGCTCAAAATTTCCTGATGCAGAAAAACTATCAAAACTGAGGATAAGATACTCTTTTGTAGCTGGGCTAGTACCATGCTCTTGGGCTCTTGGAGTTTTTCTTGACAGTCTCCAATGTGTCTTAACCTGAGACGCTTCACTCAAGAGGAACTAGTGCTAAGATTACTGATGGCTGTAGAAGCAGTGAAGCTTTAAGATAGTGAATGTCTCCACAATAAGGAAATCCGCCTAAGGGAAAACCTGCACAGGGATTCTTATTGCTATAGCTATGGCGCTAACGAAGTATGAGTTAGCTTCACGTAAAAAAAAAAAAAGTCCACCTTTTCTAGACTGGGCATCTAACTACTCTACTACCATAGAGTAGTCAAATTGTAAGATGGAGACAATTTTTTTATAGCTCCATTTTTTTTTTAAATTGAGACCTTAAATAAGGTTTCTTAAGTGTAGAGTTAAAAAGCTAGGCTTCAGTTCAACAAAGTATTTCCATATAATACATAGCTCCCATTTTCAATGCAATATTTGGACAAGGAAGTCAATGGGATTCCTGGAGAAGTTTAATAATTTCTTTTATTTTTCCCATAGAAGTGGACTACCCTATATGGTTTGGTTTTCCAGATCAATGAAATCTCACAGTTTCTCACTGATACTGAATATCTGATCACTTACTTAACACAGGGCTTGATGGGTAAACTCAGGCCAGTTTTAAAAGGCTTTCATTGTTTGTTTAAATATTTGATAGGATTTTTTTTTTTGGACACGTGTTTTCCTAGTAATTTTCCAGTAGAAATGCTGGGACATTTTATACTCATTAGATTCCTCTGAGATTTTTTAACTTGGCTTGTATAAAATGCTTGATAGCAACGAAAGGGTTAACTGTCCAGTTGTTTTCAGGCTTGCACTATATACAGGAACTTGACCTTTCCACACTAATTAAAACAGACTGCCTCAGTCCCTATGTACATGTAACTCCTTTAATTCAATTGTAACGTTGGACGTACATTGATGGAAGAGTTGGGTCCATAATTTTGCTATTTTGGCAGTCAGGAAATGTCTTATCCAGTGGTATACTTAATTTACCCACAGCCCGAATATTGAAATATTCAAGCCTTTGAAATAATACAAGCACCACCTCCATTACTCTAACATTACTGTAGATGATTTTGGTGCTGCCGTGCACTATGAATCATACTCATTGGCCCAAGGTGTAGGAATTTACAATACATAATTTTTCATGGATTTCATTTCTTATTTAAGCTCATACTTACTGGAATCCCATGCAGAATTACAGCCTTTTCCTATTAGTTACAGAAGATATGAAGATATTTGGTGTCTCTGAGGTACTTTTTATTGGTCTGCAAAATGAAAACCAGATGCTCTGGCTACATCTAGGCTTAAGGGTGTGTTCGCAACACAGAAATCATAACCTGAGGGTCTTGGTCTCAGTAGCTCAAATCAAAGATTTGTTAGAAATATGTCTTATTGCTTCCAGCCCATAAAAGTAGTTTTCTTTTCTCTCAGAACCAAAACGTAGGAAGAGGGTTTGTATCCCAAAGTATCCTAATATGTTGTTGAGCTGTAATACTCCAGTGTCCAATAGTGGAGATATAGCCAATGTATAATGGAGTTGCATTTTTGTCCTCTGTGAAGCTGGACCCTATCCATGTTCCTTCATTAGGGTCCACATTGTTAACTCTGCAAATAGTCCATTCTCCTGAGAAGATGTGTAATACATCTGGGGTAGGGGAGAGCAGGATATTGGGTAACCTTTGCCTGGCAGAATACTACTTCAACTCAAGCTGATTTTCAAGGTCTATTAGTGCCATTTTTGCCCTGATCAATAGAAGAAAATAAAAACTAAAGAGGAACAAAAGAACCCTCTACTGATTTCCATTTAAACACGGAAAGATTTAGCAGCTAAATAATGGTAGGGTGTTACCTCTGTTCTGACTTGAGACTGCTGTGAGCACTTGTAAGTCTACACAGTTTCTTCCTAAAAAGCCCTGGAAATGTCGAACTATGTGTCTTAATATAGTTTCTTATATTTTAGTGAAAAGGCAGCTGTAGATGTCATCATGACTATGGACTTTTATAGTGCCGTAAAAATTCAGTGTCATCATAAATTCATGCTGCTGAAAATGTCGACATTTATGGCAACTTCTACAAGGACATATTTTAAAATTACATTCAAACTTTATGCAACAACTTTTATTTAGTTAAAAAAGTAAGATTATAAAGCAAAACATTTACTCTCATTTTAGAACAAAGAGGTGTGACAGTTTATAAAAAAGGGAGAAAATGAAAAGGTTTTGTAGAGGAGATCAGTCAGACACCCAAAGCACAGGACACTTGAATCCTGTTTATGTGAAACCGGTAATTGAAACAAAAAAATAATATTCACATCTATTGTCCTTAAAACAGTCTATTTATCCTTTGGTCATGTATCAGTGGCTCAGATAAATTACAACATTGCTTTGAGGGCTCAGCATCTCTTCATGTGATTTACATTGAAATATCCTTATTTCTACCGTGCTTTTAGGACCTGTAAAGTAACTGAACTTAATGAATTCTGTTAAGATTGAGAAATCTGGGTTCTCGTATCTACTAAAATTTGGGCTGCAATGCTGTGGTCCTTTGGGAATCTTGCTAAAAGGGACTGCATGGACCCAAAATTAGCACAACCCTGTTCCTATGTGGAACTTCCCACATAGGGACAGTCGCTTGTGAAGCACCTGCTCCAGACTTCTTCTACTCAGTTAAACTGCTGATTTCAGACAGCTGTGCAGTAAACATTGCATATATGTCACAGGAACTAGGCAAAAGACAATGTGACAGAAGTGGAGGAGTGTCAAATGCCACTTGTTTTTTCTCCTTGAAGATATTCAGGAAGTATCAACTAACTTCTCCTGAGCTTCCATCAATTTCCATTGAAGCAGCTTCAGAGACTGAGATACTTCAGAGAACAAAATATATTGAGTAGTCTCTCAAAACAGTGACATTTATGTTTCAGCAGAGGTTTAGAGACTGAGTTTAGGGACTGAGACCACTCCTACTGAAGTCAGGGAGACAGCACTATTAATATCCTTGCAGCAGTATCAGGCACTAGCACTGAAAAGAGCTGAATCAGAGTTTTAACCCTGTCCTGGTTTGAGCTAAAACGTCCTTGTTTTGGGAAATGGACAAATAGAATTATTCCATGCAAATACGATAATTCCACATTTAATTGGTTAAGGGGGTCAGGTGAAACGTTACGTCGGAAGCCTTTAAAAGCGGCAGGCAGGGGGCGGATCTCTCTCTTGGACTTCCGGCGGCTGCACGAAGGGAGGACTCCCACCAGGCTGCTGGCTGCCGAGCTAGGCCCAAAGCCTGAGGCCTAGTCCCCAGATCGCCTGAAGAATGCAGACTCTGAACTCTCTGAACTGTTTTGCCGTGAATCCCGTCCTGTCTGGACATCGGGTGAGAATATTCGAATCTGCTCTGCCGAGAGCTGAAGGTTTTTTTTCTCCTGCTATTAAATCGGCTGTGCGCGGCGGGGGCCCCTCCCCCCCCCCCTCCCCCCCC
>NW_010395822.1:0-4556 GCF_000710305.1 Buceros rhinoceros silvestris | reverse complement strand
TCTGCGGACAGAATTTTACTCTGCGCTCCGCCTGGAAGCCGGTGGAAGCTTCACTCCCACCTCGCCGCTGGATGCCTGCCCAGAGCACTGACCTGGAAAAGGACCATACAGAACTATGGTTATCTGAGTCCTTTCTTCTTCGTTTTTTTTCCCTTTTTCTCTTTTCTGGGTTTGTGGACATATGTAAAGTAGTGAATAGTCGTGTTGATTTATTGTTTATTAAAAGTTTGTTTCAGTTTCTCAAACACAGACCGAGGTGTGAATTTCTTCCTTCCCCTTTAAACCCCTCCTGTCTCTATTGAGACAAAGGGGGCCGTTAAGGAATTCGAGGAGTTGTTACCTCGGTCCCTCGACCCTTAACAAACCCTTATACTAATGCATAAAGAAAATCAGGAGAGGATTTTCTGACCACTATGCTCAGATTTGTCTAAATTTCGTATATAAGGACAGTCTTCTCTAAGTTTAACGGCAGTTTTATTATTGCACATCTACAGTTGTCAATGAATAATTCTCCAGCTTGTGTGATTCTGTTTTCAGATTAATGAAAAAACAAGATTAGAGTCTCTCTGAAAGAAGAGCTATACTGTGCAGTAAGTGAATATAGAAGAGATGATGCATATTTAGCAAATGGTCTTCTTTCTTACAGGGTGAACCACAAAATTGCCTTGCCAATCATTTCAAAGGCTGGTAGTATAGATAGATATTCATTATGTCCAGAAAGAATACTCAGTGCTTCAGCCCATTTCACTTAGGTAACAAACAGCCTTCAAAATAACTGTAAATAATGACATACCTAGTCTAAATTCGAAGCCTCTGCACAAAAACAAAGAGAAAACCACACAAACCCATGTCCTATTGTCAGGTCTCCCTCTTCTGCTCTGTTTCTTCTTTTTTGTTTCTCTTTCTATATTATTTCTAGTGATTACCCTCTATAAACATCTCTGGGGCTACTCAAGGAAGGCAATAAATAACATTTTTTAAAAAAATTCTTGAATAAATTTTATTGAGTCTTGTCAGTTCAACATCTCTTCTACATGCCTGTGGGGCTGATGTAAGAGTTCTCTCCAAGTCTCAGTTTTTTGTATGCTGTGCTCTGAATTGCTAATTCTGTTGCTTCAAAGACAGACCTACAGATGCACGTGAAGACTAAACAGTACCACTAGTCTAAGACCATTTTATTTCAGACAGAGGATCTAAAAAAGACTGGGTATGTGGAACAACACTCAATTGTTTTTTTATGTTATGTGGTGAAGTAAGATTCAACAGAGGGGATTTTTTCCCTTACAGTTGCTATAATTTGCGATATTTTTCTTAAGAAAAGGAACAAAATTACATGTATGCTTGATATAGAAGAAATGTCTTTTTGCACCTAATATATTCTAGAAAAGTTTGAAGACAGCTTAGCTTAGCCTTGTAAAAAACTTATCCTTATAATGCTGACAAGATCAGCAGCTGTATGAATATTTACTTTGACCTGCACACATGACTTTTTTCAGAATTTATCTAACTTATGCATTGATTAAGTGGCGATTTTCATTTACTGTTGATTCATAAATTGATGATTCATTTCTTTTTTCATTCAAACTCACGCCTTTTAAAAAACTCATGCATCTTTCTACTCTCAGACTCATAATATTCAGCTCAGCCATTGTTCGGTGAATATTTCAGATTCAGTGCATTCCAAAACATAATTTATTTGAAAACAATAGCAATCGTTTTATGTTCAATGTCTAATATCAAACACAAGTCTATAGCAATGGCCCTGTGTTAAGGTTGTCCACCCATTGTATGATACAGGAGGAAAGTATTTGCCAAAACAGACCTGGGGGCCACATAGATAAAAATTTCCTTTGCTAGAGCAGACAATACGCTTTGATGTTAAATTTCTAGATTAGGTGATAAAAGCCATTTTTCACATACCTAGTAGAAAGAGATTGTTTAAACCATACATATGTTTAAACTTCTACTTGATATTCTTTTTATTAGTATGATATATTGATTCTAGATACCTTGGTTATCTTCTCCATTGATTTGTGTGAATCTTCGGCCTCATATGACAGTGGCTTTTTAAAGGAACTTCTACCATTCATTGAATATCCCACTTGTGTGGTTTTGGAAACCCATCTCTTCTGCATTTTGAAAATGTGTTTCAACTGGACAAATGTACCACTCTTGCAGAAAGGGAAAAGCTTCTCAGCTATATGGTCAGGCACGTAAGGCATCACTCTTATTTTTTCAAAAGCTTCTCTCTTTATAAGCTACGAGAAATGCAAAGATATAGGAGTATGCAAACCAATAATAGTTATTCAGTCTAAACTCTAAGGATAACTTACTATGGGCCTTGGAGGCTGAGACAGGATATTGTGTCTGCAGACATAGAGTATATGGAGAACAGTTCTGTTTTATGGAGCAGTGATCATATTTAGTTTAATGTCTTATAAGTCCCATAAAATTACATTAAGAAATTTTGCTCTTTGGCTGGTGAACAGTCTAAGCAGTGGTGTTAACTCATCATAACACCACTACTCTGAAAGCTCAAGCATCATAAAATTTGGGATATAAATATGCCAGCTCAGCTAAACAAGATCAGAGACCTTGCATACATCCTTTCATAGGATGGCATCCGAAAACCTAGTGTTCATCTAAATCTTTTAAGGATTTCTACCATTTGTAGGCTATTGGGAAGCCTTAATCTCAGAAAAATCACACATGCCCTTTTGTTTCTAAACATACCACTTACCTGGAAACCTAGCAGACAACCTAGCAGATTTAGGACATAATCACAGTGCTAGTAGATGTGACATGACACCTCTTGCATTCTTATGAAATGTCAGATATGTAGCAGGAAGCATTCCTAGGTCATCCAAAATGATGTTAGATGACTTCTGGAGTGGAGGAGCTGAAACACAAAGCAATGCCAATAATACAATTGCAAGAGCTTATTAATCTTTTTTTTTTTAATGTGGATTAATAATGTTTGAGATTCCCTCTAATCTTTATCTGAAGATCTAAGGCTAGCCTGACATAAACCTGAATATCATCTGATGATACTAATCATGAGCTCTGCCAACCCAAAACTACAGCAACTTCTGTTTAGGATTCTTTTGTATACTCACTGTTCTTCTCTGTTTTGATTCGTGTCCTTCTTTTGATGTATTAGGAATGTCCAGGTGGTAACAGGTGAGGTTACAAATGTTAGATAGCAAGGACACAGATTTTGCTCCTGGCTAGACTGATAACCTATATATTTTGCATTGTGAAAACAAGCTTGCTAAGACTGAATGCACTGGTCTTTCAGTTCTGTCCCAAAAATCCATCTGGGCTGTACTGTCTAGTCAAATTTCTCCCAGACTCTTTATGGTGGCTGTTAACCCCAGATGGATTTTCTTTGTTTCTTCTGCAGTTTCACAGAACAGGAGGAGAAATGCTATCAAGAAAACAGCCACCCAAGGTGACAATTTGCCAGAAGCTGATATCTTCTAGAAAATCTCAGATTTTCTGCAAGCCGGGCTCCTCACCTGTGGGCATATAGTTCGCCCAAAATACCTTCTTTACGTTTAATGGAGGGTGAGACAAGATATGCAGTAAAGTCACCTGGGTCTGCCATGCATCACTTTGTGGTCTGTAGACTGAATTCCTTAATGACATTCTCATTAAAAGTTCCTGCTGCCAAATACTGTTTGCTTTTGCCTTGAGAACTGTCTGCATTAATAATGAGAGACTCATCTTGAAAGTTATTTACATGAAGTTTTCTTCTCATGTCACTGCCATGGTCAGCAGCTCCACGTTGGTTGTGGGCAGACCAAATAACTTTTGAATGAATTCACAGCAGTGTGTTACCCTAGGGATCACAGACTACCTTAACCCTCACACTACCCCACACCACCCGAAAAAATCTAACCCTGTACTTAGACAGTAACGACTACAGCTTTTTCATTAAAGGAAATGCCTTCTTGACTCTTTGACATCTGGTTCTGAGGTGACTCAGCCCACTCTGACCAGGTTATCTGGCTACCTACTGGACACAGCCTGCCTATCAGGAGGGCAGATGTAAAGGTCCTGTAAGGCACCTCATGTCAAGAGGCGTTGCTGATCACTTCCCGTCTCCACTCACCACAGTAGTGATGGTATGATAGCATGGATTCAGATGTTGGCCGGTGTCAACGGTTTGGCTGAGGTAAAAACCAAGGTCCGATGATGATAATACCCTCCCCTATCCAACCAGAGACAGGGGAAGGGAGAAAAGAACTCATGAGACCTCTAAAATGCTTTTTTGGAAACTGAAACAAACTTTAATAACACTACAAACAGAAATATATTAAATACAAAGGAAAACAGTGAGATATTGAGGGTTTTGGGAAGGCGAGGGTTAAACCGAAAGCAAACACAGACCACGGCAGCGATCCGAGATGGCAGCGGCCACGTGGTTCTGCCGCGTGAGCAGCACACAGAGACCAGCGCAGTTATGAATTACCCGGCAGCGCGAGATAGAGTGTAATTGGCACAAAGTCTCACCAGTCTCTAATGCGGAATGAAGCAAAGCAAAAGCAAACAGC
>NW_010395821.1:422-8295 GCF_000710305.1 Buceros rhinoceros silvestris | reverse complement strand
AAAGACAACATCATCTTGCCCAAAATGACACCAGAAATCAAAATCTGAAGAACGTCCCACACAGGTATTCATCTGAATACATAACAGAAAGCTTCTGACAAAAGATCTACTGATTCCGATAGGAAAAAAAACAAAAAACAAAACCACAAAACACCGCACCTGGCGAGGACAGGGTAGAAGCTAGTAAGTAATGTTGTCTTGTACTATTCACAAATAGCTTAGTAATTAACTCTATCAAGTTTGTATTTTTTTAAACTGAACAGCACACTAAAGTCAAGCTCAATTCAATATCTCCACTTCCCCAACTGTTGTCTTCAGTCCTTTGGGTTTTATTTTATTTTTGGATTTTATTTTATTTGAGATTGCCAGATTCACATACAACATCAAAACTTTTCTACTACAATTGTAATTTTGGATCAAGAAGTGCCTTTTGCTTCCAAACGCTCTCCAAGACCACCACAGGCACAAACTAATCTTCACTTGCTGCATAATCTGCAAAATGCTGGCAATCTGGAAAAGCAAACAAAACCAAAAAGACTAATTAATTCAACCAGATGCTGCAGTGCAGATTACCTAGGATCATCTGGGACAAAGATTTCTGTGCAGTATAAAGCAGAACAATTAAATGAGTCTGCATTTCATTTTAATTTACAGCCATTCTGATAAATAAACTGAAACAAACACTAAAATGGGCCAGTTTTTTCTGCAAACACCAGTGGTCTGTGCGTCCATACGAGACAGCAGTGAAAAGATATGGCACAGGAAAGCGCCCAGGAAAGCCAAGAGCCTGATATGCAGGGCTCTCCCGTAAGATGGGGGAGCCATGTGTTCAAGGCCCATATTAAATCAGAGAGGGAGAAGAGCTGGGCTGCCTTTCCCATGTGCAGTTGTTAGGGATCTGGACGACTGATGGAACCTATTGCCATCTTAATAACAACCAACGCAAGTGGTCACCACCACAGAAGAGAGAATCTGTGCTTTTATTTTACAACAAAAAGCTGTCCTATAGGGACTTCTTTTCAACATAAACTAACAAACCTGTGCACATGTGAACATGCTTTAGAGCTTGGCACAGAGAGTCAAAAACAAAGACTCTGCTGCTTTAAGGACAGAGTATTTTCTGCATTAACTTAAAAGAATATGAAAGCTGTCTAAAAAGCTGCTACATTTTTTCACAGTCCCGCGGAATTCATCTGGACCATGATAAAATATCCGAAAACTGCATCAGAAAGATAGCCTAGATCTCATTTCCAGAAGAAAGCACGTAATTGAGCCATTGAGTCACACAGGAATACAATACATTCTCTGGCATCGCTACTGAATATTTGTATCAGTGATGAATAAGATTACAAACAAAATCATTTGACGTGAAGCTTTGCCTTGTTAACTGTATGATATGCCAAAACACCACCTCCTGTAAATCACAGGGTTTAAGACAAGTATTTTCTGTTTAAACATGCTACTTGTTCAGCAGAATCGCTTGTGTGAAAAAGCATACGTTAATGTACACTAACTAGAGCAGTTACACTATCCAGCTTACAGAGTCTAATTTAACAAACTCATTATCAGCACTGGAATTTTCAGACTGCTCAAATATCGTATTTTTTTGCCAATATTATAGTGGTTAAACACTTCAACATTTGGTGTTTCAGCCAGATGAAATGCAGACAGGCACTTGTGCATTGATGAACATGCTTTTAATCCTATAAAGAAACTTTCTCTGTCAAATTATAGGTGTTTCAACACTTGATTTAGGAACACCATAATTAAAATCCTTGTGCTTTAAAGAAAACCAAACTATTCATTATAACAACAGCTTTCTTTCACATTTTTACCTTTTAATATTTGGAGTTTGCTTTTATGTGCTGCTACTAGCTATCAGTTTGGCATGTCATTTCTGGCTGCCAAAACAGGAGAATATCTCTCTTTACGACATAGTCAAATCTCAAAAGTCTAGGTAAGCGCCCAAAGGGGTCAGTGTTTATTTAATGATTCCACAAAGCCTTTGTTGTGAAAAAAAAATTCTGCTAATTTAAAAGGCAGAGGAAAACCATCACACAACTCAGTGCTTTCTGTTTCTAGGAAGGCCAGAAATGCTGTAATATGTGCCAAAATATTTCTCCTCTTTCTATGAACTGTCAGGACCGAGAGTCTGGAGAGAGACAAGGAGGGGGGTGGGGGGGAGGGAAGAAAGAAAGAGAGATTTTCAAATGTACTTCTGTAGTGGTTCAAGTTCAATTTGAATTTTTAGACAGATTTCTGGAGGGGGAAGAGATTCCTATTTTATCTGAACAAATTCATGCATACCATTCACTCATTCCTGCATCAGTAGTAGGATGCAGCACAGCAGTGGCAAGTTTCTGTTTCCGCAACTGAATGCAATTAAAAATTACACACTATCTCCACTGAAACTACCATTACTGAAAGTGATGCAGTTCATTAGCATCCCTCCTCTAAGGAAATCTCCTTCCCCAAATCCCAGAAAGGAACAATTCATTTGCAAGCTAAGCAAGTAATCTTGCATCAAATCCTGAAGCTTGTCAAAACTACATTTGCTTTCCTCTCCTTTCCCTTTAAATTTAAGTGGTTTAGGGACAACAATCCCCCAGCTGTTCTTTTACATTTCAAATTTTACAAAACTTCAAAACAAAAAAAAAATTAATTGTTTTCCCGAGACAAAAAACCCCACCTACTTCTACTGTGCTGTTTCTATTTCTATGCTTATCTTGCTAACCATTTATCTCCACCTCACAACAAATCCCAGCTTCCACTGGGCTAATGCATAAGGACATCGTGAACTTTTCCTACATGAGTTTGCATACCTCTCTCTTGACCCCGTTTCTGCTTTAACATTCATAATACTGTTTTGCAACTGCACCCACAGACCACTAAAGCACACAACTACACTGGGGTTCTGCAAGTGTGGGATTTTTTTTCTTTTATATCACGTGATTTAAAAAGAAACAAACAATAAAAGCAAAACCACACACATTTCTGAGACAAAAACTGTAAAATTCTACAGTTTTTTGAAAACACACAATGTACGGTGATCACAGATGTGCTTTTCACTTTCTGGGGAAAAAAACCCAAACAAACCCAAAAAACCCATCTCCCCAAACTCCAGGCAACATTACAACAACATACTCACACCTTTTAAACATATTCCCTACAAGAAACACAATGAAGCTCAAGGAATTTCAATTGTATCATCTAAACATAAAGGTATAACTAATATGTTTTTAAGAGCAACACCTGTAATACAGAAAAAACAAAAAAAAGGTACAGGGCATTTAGGTTTGACCAGTACTTCTCCATAGGGCTACAACCACTGCAGTGGTATCAGCACAATGAGCACGGATCAGCTGTCAAGCAGGAAGTGGGAAGCCTTTATCTTTGATTTAGAGAGATCCTACGTGAAAGAGAACAGAGTGAAATCCTCACATTTACACCCCAACTCTCCCGTACACTTATCAT
Source organism: Buceros rhinoceros silvestris (assembly GCF_000710305.1). Lineage (NCBI taxonomy): Eukaryota > Metazoa > Chordata > Aves > Bucerotiformes > Bucerotidae > Buceros > Buceros rhinoceros. Next base: position 4,821 of record NW_010395821.1, on the reverse strand, counting down.
CAGTGGACAAACCAAGCAATATGTACATGTCTTTAAACACAGCACTGACAAGGACACAACAGGGTTACCTTTGCTTGGCTCCTATGACACACTGATTGTGTGCCTGCAATCCCTCTACAGAAAGGAGACATGCTAGATTTTATCTGCTAGTTTTACAGGACTAATGAGGTCCACTTGCATTTAATTACCCTCACCACCATAGCAGCACTTCTTCCTCAAAGTTCCAGTGTTACAGGAGAGCTGCAAGCATACCCTGCCTTGAAAGATATGAGACTGAAAGCATTCATTGGCATCCAAGCAGCAAATTACTTTTAAACACAGTTTAAAAAATACAAAATAATCCTTTTACTCATTTTCTCTACATCATTTTGCTCCTCCCCTCAAATACTTCTGGGGCTTAGGTAAGAATACACTGAGGAATTCAGGATCTCGTAATCCATGCATTTCCCATGATGGAATTTCCTGCTCTCCTTTGCCATCAGTTCAATACTTCCTCATCTTTTCCTGCAAATACAAAGGCCATCTTTGCTACAAAGCCATGCCTGCTCCCTTTCCTCTCTTACAGAGGAATGCTCGGTTACCTCAGATGGCAATGGAGAAACTTTATCTTTCAGGACACATGATCAACTTGCCAGGTGACTCTCCAGTCAACCTCAACATATGGTTATCCCATGACCCTTTGCCCAGTTACACACCCCCTGAGTTCTTACAGGAGGCCACTGCCTAGCACCAAGGTGCTCCACCTGAATAGATGCTAAACGTGATTACTGTGCTGTGAGAAACGCAGTGATTTCTTCTGCAGCTTTCATCTAGTTCCAGAGGCAAAACTGAGAGAGAGAGAAGACAAATGATCATATGTTCAAAACAGCTTCCTGCTAAAAAGCTAGATCTGTAGAATTTGTTTGGTATAGGAATGAAACACCTGTGCATACCACTCCCAAGTATCAACATAACTTTGAGTCTGATTTTAAAGACTCCCAAACTGTCCTGCAACTCTGTCTGCTCTCAGGCTGATCATCATCTGAGACTGGCACACAGCTGCTGCCACTGAAAATACAAAAGGGAAGAACATCTGTCTCCGAAGGCTGATGGAATATCAATCTTGCTCTTAAAAACACCATTTTTGAGCCAGTCTCAGTGATGGGACACGATTTGATTTCTATCCAAAGGCAATCTAAAACCATATAATCTATAGAAATATGTTTACAAAGATGCACAGAGAGAGCTGGAAACTTCTTGGGATCCAAGCATGACTGAATGATTTTCTTAGAACATCACAGGCTATTCCAAACTCTGTAATATAAGGAAATGTGCTGCTGTATTTGTAATGAAAAGCTCTTTTTTATTTCTCTCTCTATAAAATACATGCATATTTTCATACACACACCCAAAGATATACAAAACAGAATGATACTGGTGCCCCACCACTGGGAAAAGGCTGAAGCATTCCTACTGTTAAATATCAAAAGAACTCACAGGAAAAGAGGCTACAAATAATAATAAAATAGGGATTGTCCAGTTTATATCTGTATTTGTAATGAAAAGCTCTTTTTTATTTCTCTCTCTATAAAATACATGCATATTTTCATACACACACCCAAAGATATACAAAACAGAATGATACTGGTGCCCCACCACTGGGAAAAGGCTGAAGCATTCCTACTGTTAAATATCAAAAGAACTCACAGGAAAAGAGGCTATACTAGGCCCCAAGGAATCTGATCAGGAGAGAGGAATTCATTGGAAAATTGGCTTTATCTACTCCATCATCCACAGAACAACTTGTCTGTATTATGGGGAAATTCTTAAGAGACACAATCCCTTATTAATAATATCATGGACTGTTTTCCCACTGGAGCTGTGCTACTCACATACTTCCTCAGTTGAAAAGCATTTATATATTTTAAACTGTTTACTGGAGTATCTGAACAGAATGGGGAGAAGCAGCAAAAGTAATGAACCAGCCGTCCCCAGACTGTAGCTCTGGGGAACTACCTATCTTTTACCGCAACATACCTGTCTTTGATGTAAACACACAGACTAGACACTTCTAAAAAAATTAAACATTAACATAAAATTACAAAGGGGGGGGCAAGAGTGAACTGAACAATATCCACTTCAGATTCTCATTAAATAATCCCATTTCTTCCACCTTGCCCATTGTTTTATGCCTTGTGGTTTGGACTCCTGGGGACAGCTTGTATGAAGTGGCATCTTGGACACTCCTCAGCACCATGTTCTAAGAAATAACTCTTGCCCAAGTGCTCCCCCTCTCCTCCAGATTCCTAGCACTATTCAGGAACCGTTAGAGAACATGCTCTGCCTTGTTTTTCAAAGCAAGCTACTGAACACAACACTCTCCTCACTATCCCCAGCACCTTTTACAGCTGCCATGAAGGCCTCAGAAGACAACTTTTGCTTGTAAAAAAGACCTCCCTTAAGATCTCGGACAGGAGGCATTGCTCAGTTTTCTTTGCCACTACTAGCCCATCCAGGCCACCTTCTCCACCAAATGCTTTCATTCTACTTTTATTTGTTTTGCTCAAACTGATCTAAAGTTGGGGAGGAAGAGGAAATGGAAGTAAAGGATGAACACCCACTATTTTTCCAGGTTTCCAATTCTCTCAGATAACCTCCTTATTCCTCCTCATCTCCACACATTTATCATCAAAACATACGCTGTGCTCACAGAGCAATGATTTATAGCCCCTTTTGGGTTTTGCACATACATAGGTAGGATGCTCCCAGTGCCACAACTCACAGGAAACATGGAATAAATTGAAAAACCAGCCCGATCTCCTTTGCAAGGCACTACTGTACTTTCCTGGTTTACTCTTTCTCAAAAGACCTTAAGGGAGACACAGGTTAACAGCTCAGGTGGGTTCACTTTCAGAACTCAGGCACTGATACAGTCAGATACTGGAGTGGTAGAGCGATCTTGTGCAGAATCTTGTGCTGCTTTAGCAGCTGCTAAAGCCTAGATAGTTCAACAGGCATTAAAGGAATTTGACAGAGAATGTGAACTCCAGAAATAACGTACTCCACTCATCAATCCTGGCAGGTGAAAATGGTCCTGCACAGAATAATGAACATAGAGCCTATGCATCATAAAACTCCTACTCCACACTGGGTGATGGAAACCATAATAGCCATTTAAAGAAATCAATAAATTACAGCGAAATGTTGGTAAGGTTTCAGAGAGATGTCCAGATTTGAAATTGCAAAAATCAATCCGATGCACAATCTTCAAATTTAGATACAGGCTTCCCTGCATGAGGAGAAAGAATGCATGCAATGCTAGCTGAGACAAAAATTCTATGACCATTTTTGCAAGACAAGTTTTTATGATTGTCTTGGGGTGGAGAGGAAGGAACAACAGTAAAACCAAATTAATTCATATATTTGGAGCATGGAATTCAAGGATGTAAGTACAGTCAAGAAAATGCTCTCATTTAAGTCTACAACCAAAGCGCACTGAATTCAGACAATAGAATCTTTTCCTTCTAATAAACTCTAGATTACACCTTTTGATACTGAGAGCCCCAGGCTACGAAGAAGCAGGGACAAAACACTGGCTGGGAATTAATTGGATTATTCTCATACTCACTATGTGCTGTAGGTTAGGCAATTTGAAAGATGAGAGAGAGGGAGAAGAGGAAATTTATTGAGAAGGGAACCTGACTTCTAGTGAATGCTCTCCTGTTTCTTCAGGAATGGATAAAAGCCCAATATCTCTTTCGTCCATGGTAAGCTTAGACATTCTCTTTTCCTCTATTTCTGCTCTCCACAGTCTGCTCTGCAGGCCATGGTTCCCTGTACCACCTACTCCTTTCAACCAATCAGGAGCTAAATGAAAAATCGCTCAAGAGTTCTGCCCTTTTCCTTAGCCACTTGAATTAAGTGCTTATTGCTATACAAATAAAGCTGCATAAAACTAAGAAGTGATTTAAAATCTTATCCCATATTATACTTCACTCAGTGCTAATATTCATAAGCCTCCACACTCATTTATGAAATCTACATTTTCCTCAAGAAAATGGCATATATTCCCTTAAGAACAATTCTAATGATAATACTTCAAAACAGATTTTACAGGGGTTTTAGGAGTATAGAATAAACTGAAAGACACACACAGATTTTTATCTTCCAAATACATAAAACAGAGGAAAAAATTTGATGTTCTCCCATTTCACTTCTCACATATTTTCCTGTTATATTTGCTATTATATTTTCCTATTATATAAACTGGTGAACTGTAATTTCTCACTGCTTGAGTAATTACATATACGCACTAATAAGAGAAGGGGGACTAACTTTGGACCAGTACTCACCTTGTCTCATAAAAGTTTATAGGAACACCTGACACCCCCGTCTTCGCTGTGGCATCCCCTAAGCCCCT
>NW_010395821.1:0-209 GCF_000710305.1 Buceros rhinoceros silvestris | reverse complement strand
AAGCTCCCCAGTTAAGAACCCACCTCGCTCACGGAGGAGGAAAGCCCCACGCCTAAAGCGACATTTAGCAAGCCTTGTCGAGATGAGCCCGCGATCCGTTAGGCAAGAGGGGAAGGAGAACAATGCCAGGGAGCAGCCCTGCACCCGGGCGACAAGGTAGAGAACCCTCCCGTCCTCCCCGCAGCTGCCGAGGGAAACAAGCATATGCT
>NW_010395820.1:72254-86082 GCF_000710305.1 Buceros rhinoceros silvestris | reverse complement strand
ATTAAATATTATTAAGTGCAATAAATTTAGGAGAATTTATTGTTACTAATACAAATGTTTTAGGAGAGCTGTTTTCAACTGTCAGACCTCAATTGTTTAGAAATCTGGAAATCACTTTTCTAGCAATGTATTGGAAAATTGAAGACCTCTACTAACTTTGAAAGCTATAAATTGAATTTAAGCTTTAGAATGAAGCCAAACTGTAGCAGCGGACTCAGGAGTTATTATCTTTATTTTTTTTTTCTTTCTCAGCACCGAATTTTGCCTTGAAAATTATACATATGATCCTGAAAAATGAAGAGAAAGAGCTTCAGTAACGTTAACTATTCTGTGTGCTGGGTCCTATCAGCAGGTATGGCCTGCAAGCAGCTTGTTTATCCAGCAAAACAATATTATTATTAGGACAGTGATGCACTGTGGTTTATTTCATACCCTGAAATCTCTCAAGGAAATAACTTAGTGAATGATATTCATCCTAGATCCTGTATTGTGCTATTATGTGTAGCAATAACTGTCAGTGTAATAAAATAGAGATCAGGGACTACAACCATTCATTTAAAGGCAGGTCTGAAATTTCACAGCTGTTGAATTATTCAAGTATTTTCCAATTTATAAAATAAAGTAAAATATGATTGACTGCTTGGTTGTCATCATTGATGTGATGGTAGAAATAAAAACATTGGAAGCTCTTGAGTGCGTTTTTTATTCCTATAGTTGTTTTAAACCATCATAAATATAAGTGTTGATTGTGTCTTGGTAGCGCCATTACTAAGAAGCGAAACACTAGATATTTTCTTTGGTCAGTGCCCTACTCATACACAAAGTAAAGAAAGAAAATCCAGTGAAAATGGAATTGGACCACAGTTAATAAAAAACTGAATAGAAATTCCTCAATCTGCTTGATATTAACAAGTCTGAATGCACATTAGGCCTTTGCTCTTCTCTGTCCCTGTTTATGAAGGCAGTAACACACGTGTTTAACATACAACCATGTGACATTTTTAAGGTGATAATGTGAATAGAAAAATCTAAATATTTCTATGAATGTAAAAGGCATAATAAATATAATTAGTCTTTGGATCTTTGAAAATGTATCTTTGCATGCTTCGAGGAATTTGGAAATGTGGATTTTAATTAGGTTTCTGATACATCCAAGTTTTCCTAGACTGAAAAATGCAGGTGTACTTTATATACCACATGCAGAGTGTAAATAGGAAGTGTCAGTTACAGTGCATGCATGCTATTACCTGTCTGAGTGTTCACAGTAATCTAATTTTTAAGACTGTGTCAGCCTCTTTTTCTTCCTGTTATTTGATTTTAAGCCTGTTTATACTCCTCAGTTACAGTGGAATAGGAACATTTAAGCACAGATAGACAGTTCTCTCTTGAAATACCACTTTTATCACAAAATATCACAGAAGGGTGTCTGTATTTTATGATGAGAATGATGAACTTCTATTATATCTGTCAAAATTGCATTAGCACCTTCCCATAGATGAGGGCACATTGGCTGAGAAGTAGTGTGAGCTATTTCCTGAAAGATTTTTAAGGTACTAAAGCTTCCAGCTGTAATAAGGTTAATACAGTTCTAAGTGATTTCAGTGTCAGTGTTGGCAGAGGTTAACTGCTAGAATATTTCTGCAAGCAGGAAGACAAACACTGTAACGTTCGCTACATTGAAAGACCACACTGAGAAGAGGACATGTTGTATTAAGATTATCAATGAATGTAATAAATCTGTAATAAATCGTGGAATTACAGAATGGTTGAGATTGAAAGGGACCTTTGAGAGTCATCCAGTCCAAACCCCTGCTTAAGCAGGGCCATCTAGAAACGGTCGTCCAGCATCATACTAGCTGGTTTTTGAGTATGTCCAAGTATGGAGACTCCACAACCTCCCTAGAAAACCTGTGCCAACACTCAGTCACAGTTACAGTAGAATAGTGTTTCCCAGTGTTCAGAAAGAGCCTCAGTTTGTTCCCATGGCCTCTGATCCTGTCACTGGGCACCAGTAGAAAGACCCTGGCTCCATCCTCTTTGCACCCTCTCTTCAAGTATTTATATTTATTAAAAAGATCCCCCTTCAACCTTCTCTTCTCCAAGCTGAACAGCCTCAGCTCTCAGCCTGTGCTCGTAGGAAAGACGTTCCAGTTTCTTCATCATTTTTGTGGCCTTTTGTTGGACTCCTTCCAGTCTGTCCATGTCTCTCTGATTTTGAGGAGCCCAGAACAGGACACTACTCCATGTGTGACCTCACTAGTGCTGAGTACAGAGGAAGAATCCCCTTCCTTGATCTGCTTGCAATACTTTAACTAATGCAGCATCCCTTTTTTGCTGCAAGGACGCGTTGCTGGTTCGTGTTCAACTTGGTGTCCACCAGGACCACAGGTGCTTTTCTGCCTAGCTGCTTTCCAACTGGGTGCCCCCAGCACATCTTGGTGCATGGGGTTGTTTCTCCCCAGATGCAGGACTTTGCACTTCTTGTAGAACTTCATGAGCTTCCTCTCATTCTATTTCTCCAGCCTGTTGAGGACCCGCTGGATGGCCGCATGACCATCCAGTCTATTAGCCACTCCTTTCAGTTTTGTGTCAGGAGCAAACTTGCTGAAGGTGTGCTCCACCCTATCATCCAGATCATTACTGAAGATATTAAACAGGACCGGAGCCAGTATTGACCCCTAGGATACACCACTTGATAAAGCATAGAATACAAATCCATAATATTATGAACAGGCCTTTATTTGTATTTCTTGAGTTTACGTTCTCTTAAGCTACCTGGTTAGACATATCGATGTGGTTAGTGCCAACAAATGACCAAATAGGTCAGTAGATATTTACCTTAAAATGTAACATTGGTTGTACTTTGTGACGTGAAGTCTTAACATGAAACTTTAGGCAATTCTAGGCATTTAGGAGGTTTTGATTTATGTTCCCTTTCCACAGAATTGTCATCCAATTTGTATGTTCGAAATAACTGTTTCAGAGATCATTAATGTAATTACAATGCCTACATATTCAATCCATTCTTAAAATTCTCCTTAAAACTCAGGAACTGAACTTTGATAATGTTAATTTTTAAAAGTTGTATAAGGTTCTTTCTGGTTTTCCATGAGTTTAGACTATCTGCTATCAAGTTTGCCTAAGCCTACTAAACTGGACTGCAGACGATCCTTAGTGGTTTTTTATGAGGAGTATCATGCTGAAATAAAGTCCAGGATATCTGCTCTGTATTGTTATTCCTTCATTCAATATGAAGGCTTGAAACAATGTTGGTGATACTCTGCAATGTGTTCTCTTGGATTTGTCAAGCTCAAGGAACTAGGAGCCATTAGAATTGAATATCCTGAGAGAAAACATGACCAGCAGACTAATATTATAAACCAAAGTGTACTAAATTAATTAGGCAGTGAAAGTCAAGATTACAATTTGATAAAGAAATATGATGAAGCAGCTATTACTTGGTAACTTACATAATAGAATCAATGCTGCTTAGAGGTGCCTGTTAATTCATTTTTGGCATGGGGATTTAGAAGCAGAGAGAAACGCTTTTTCAGGAAGGGAAAAAATGAAATTATGAAATATGAAAATTAATTCTGAAATAAATGGAAGCTAGTTTCCTAAGTCCCCTGGGGAACCTAATAGCATAGCCTTGTCTCTGATCACTTTGATTTCTGTAAGAGTAAATCTATGTCTTATTAGGGTCTTGTAAAGTGTATTAATTTTTAGAGACTGTTGGGTAGGAAATTTCTGTCCCTCCCTGATCTTTAAAGTAAACACAGGACGAGACAATCTAAAGATATATGAAACATTTCTCCATGTGAATTCTGTTCACAATGTAAAATTGATACTAAATTTTTAATTTTCCCTTCATCTTTCAGTGTTGTGTTGACTTAGGTTGTTACTTACACAGTGATGTGCAGAGATGTTTGTGCCTTTCTTATTTTGCTAGGTATAAGTATTGTAGAATTATCCAAATGTGAATCTCAAAATAAAATCTCAAAAGTGAAATCTCAAAGGATGAAATAAATAGTCCTTTGGATGTACTGATTTCTTTCTCCTGGCTAGACTGGGATCCTGATTAACTAGCTGAGGCTTGACAATGAGTTTTCAAGTGAATGAGGCTGATGTTGAATTGCCAATGTTGAAATTACTTAAGAAAAAAACACATAAGCTTTTGTTCAGTAAGCCATGTAGAAAGTATCTGTTCTTTTCTTGTTTTGGTATTCTTAACAGAAAATAATGTTAAGAGGGACGAGGGAGAGATGTTGGGTGGTTTTTTGTTTTGTTTTGTTTTGTTTTGGGTGTTTCCTTTGTGGCTGAGGTTCAGAAAATCAAATAAATCTAGGATAGCTTTCAGAAGCACAGTTATTGTTGGACAATATTGGTAGTGGCTGGTATTATTCAACCAGTGAAGAATATGAAAATTATTCTAGAATTATTGCTAATCAGGACAGGAAAAAATAAATCATTAATAATTTAAATTATTTTCCAACCTACTTCAAGAAAGTCAGGAATTCTAAGTAAGAGCCTCTTAACTTGTTCTTTAATAATCCATTTAAAATATTGACAGCAAATCTCCTGGTGGTATCTTTTTGCAGTTTCCCCTCCTCCTTCAAATATAACTCAGACTTTCACATGTTTTGGTTCAGACCACATCTCCTTGTCCTAATGTCTTCTTTCACTTATATGGTTACTCTGAAGGTATTTGATTGATGCAATTCACAAATTATGACATCCCATGTACCACATGGCTTCTGTGTTGCAATAATTTCACTCCAATATTTTATAATTGGTCATGCTGGAGCTCTGTGAAAGAAAAAAAAAGCCATTCCTCAGATACCTCAGAAGTTATCAACATTTAACACAAAAATCTTGCAATAACTCTGTTCTGCATACACAAGTATACGATGTTAACAGTGTGAAAATGCAGTTAATTTTTTAGGCATCCAAAGAGTTCTGCTAGTCACTCCGTGGACTTTTCTCAAATGCCATGCTTTCTCACAGCAAATGCTGATGTGCCAATAGTGCTTTCTGAAGCCTTAGATAATCTCTGTCATTTTCTCTTCTCTTTTAGCTGATGGATGCACTGACTGGTCTGTGGATTACAAGAAATATCAAGTTCTAGTGGGAGAACCTGTTCGTATAAAATGTGCACTCTTTTATGGATATATTAGAGCTAATTACTCCCTAGCCCAAAGTGCTGGACTTAGTTTGATGTGGTACAAAAGCTCTGGACCTGGAGATTTTGAGGAACCTATAGCCTTTGATGGAACTAGAATGAGCAAAGAAGAAGACTCCATTTGGTTCCGACCAACAGTGGTACAAGACAGCGGGCTCTATGCATGTGTTATAAGGTACTATATTTTAATATTCTGCTCTTTAATTAAATATGAAACATATATGAAATTAGGATACAAAAGAAGGGTCTTAATAGTAAGACTTCTGTGTCAAAAAAATGTTTCCTGAGCATTTCTTTTTCTTCTCCCTCCAGTATTCCCTTCCCTGAAGTGTTTCATGCTTAAGTAGAAATTACTATTCAATGTCTTAAACATTTTTTTGTTTTGTTTTGTTCTGTTTTAAATAAATCCAGGTCATTTGTAGCGAAATCTAATATCTGTAAGATGGGCGGTATTGGATGCGTAAGTCATGTGTTCCTGCTTCTGATTCTGGTTTAACTCTTACAACCATTATCCTAGAGTAAAAGTTTAATTTTATATGGATTTTATTAAATGTTTTCACATAATTCATTTTCTTCTGTAAAAAATATTATTTGATGTAAAGTAGTTGCATCAAGGAAAATCGAAGGTGAAATTTCAGCATTTTTACACACATACAATCTCGAATCACATCTGGCTTAACCTGATAATAGAGTCTGGGTGCCAGATATCTCCCAAAGAAATTTAACTTTCTGACACATCAAGCTTTATCACCATAAATTGGACTAGAGTCCACTTTCTGCTTTCTGAAACAGGTGTTCAGCTTCCTTCTGCCTTTTTAAAATGGTTTACACTGAGACATTGTTTCCAGCCCTTTGCAATCAAAAAGATCATCTAGACCCTTTCATATTGTCTCACAGCCTTATACTAGATTTTTACTAGATGTGAAATTATGCAAGATAGAATTTGTGCGTAAAGAGTACAGAGAAGAGTCACTGTTCATTGTTCAAAGGTTTCAGACAACTGGTTTTTACTGTCAGTTGACTAGATGAAGCAGTGTTTCTCTCTGCATATCGGTTAAAATGATCTTACTACTCATACACAACAGAAACAGTCAGAAAGAAAGAGTAAAGGAACTGAGTGGCTGCAAAAGGAATCCACGATGAAGCTAGTCCGATGTTGCAAGGAAATTCAGGAAATTGTTTTACCAGCACCTGGAGATGTTTAATGTCTACCAATTTTTAGTTTTGTGGGGGAAGAGGAGGTGGAGGGCAGGGATTGCTGTCTGGATTTTGTGTGGTGAAGGAAATTTTTACCAAGTTATATGTTTTTGAAAACAACTGTTATGTGAGCTCTTCACATAACCTGTGAGACATTTTGTATCATATCGTTTGTTCAATAGCATTGTCACTATGGTTCTTCTGATGATGGTTTTCTTTAAAAGAAAAACACAAAAAACTACATGGTAAGCTACTTAAGGAGAACATTTAGTTACATTTAGATTACTGTTTTTTCAGATAAGTAACAGTAGCCATGATGATGGCAACAACTTTGCCAATTATTCCATAGTGCTATTTAAAATATCATAATGAATCCACTCTGTTTCAATAAAGAAAACCTTAAATATCTGATATTGGACTTTCCAACACGTAGATAAGTGCTGAATTTAGATAATCAGACATACTTTAAAATGCGTTTATCATGTCAATGTGTTCATGCTTTTTTAAAATAGATTTCTTTTTAATCTAGAGGTAGATAAGGGCATGTTCTAGTCTGCTTTAAGCTACATACTGCTTTCTTAGCATGTGCTTTAGTTCCAGTCTGCAGTGCTTATGCATGTAGATTGATGATAGATTTAAAAAAAAACCCAGTATTAATTAATTTGTGATCCTGAATATTCTTATGAACAGTTACAAAATCTTTCACCATGAAGAGAACCACTAGAATAAGCAAGTATTGGTTAAACGTTGTTACTAAGTCTGTGCTTGTTGTTATATGAGTATTTCGATTTTAGATTTGTTGGATGGAACCTTGTAAATGTGTGATCAGGATGGTTATTGGTAGAAGACACAATCCTCATTTCAGTATCAGGGGAATATATTCTTTTATCCATGTTTTGTGCATACAGGCAAAGGTCACTTTCAAATAGTTTTGAATGCCCATTTAGAATCCAGTTAATACTTTAGGTTCCCAAGATAAAAATGTATTTGATATTTTAAACTGAAACAAATAAAATTAATTATTCCCTTTTTTCCCTCATTTCTTCAGATTCTTAAACTGTAAAGTGACTATCTGACAAAAAAAAAAAAAAGAACTGATGCCATCTGGCAATATTATGTATTATATACTCTATCTGTACTTCCAAAGTTATAGCTACAGAAATATATAGAAAAATGGCTCTTTAGTCGCATCACTGAAATCAGAATACTCAGCCCCACTGTTACTTTATGCTTGGATTCTCATAGAATATAGTAAAAAATCTGAAGAAAGATTAGTGAACAAGAACTGTAATTTCTTTCAAGGAACAAAGTGAAGAGTGGGGAGATGAGATTTAGGAATGTTTTCTTACAGATTTGAAGTTTTTTGTTTATTTTAATAATGAAGACTTTAAATGCCTCCAGAATGATGTTATAAACTATTTTAGTTTTGAAAACCCAATCGAGAAGCTTAAAATTACCCAGTAACAAACTTCTGTTCAGTGTGATTCTTGCAATAACTTGAGGAGCAGAGCAGGGAGAAGAGATGTACCTGTGAGGTAACGAGGGCAGGAAGAAAAGGGTGAATAGGCAAAAGCAGAAATGTGCGTCGGATAAATGGCTCTGCCTAGTTTTTATTTCAAACTTACTTGAATGGTGGAACAGTCAAGTGCTTGCTATTTTCTTTGCTCAGAAGCTCCTTTCTTCATAGTACAGTTCTTTTGCTGCCTGTGTCAACAGTAAGGAAGAAAAATACATCTATTGCATGGGATGTGTAGTTATGGACCAAAATTATTTCTGCAGTGACTATATTAGAGTAGAAACACGGAGTTTCACTGAGTAGAAACATTCACATTGGATGTGTAGTTATGGACCAAAATTATTTCTGCGGTGACTACATTAGAGTAGAAACATGGAGTTTCACTGAGTAGAAACATTCACATTTTCAGTGAAATTAACCTAGCGATAGTAGAGAAGGCTGGCTCTTTTTCCTTCAGAGGCAAAGAAATGACCTTAATCCTTATTCACTACTGTTCACAATACTCTCACCTCTAATTTCTCGTCCCTGCTTTTCCTCCTACGGGAAGCTGACTGCCATAAAGGAATTGAGAAAATCAAGACTAACCTTATTATCAAGGCACTGATGCACATCATTAGCTGAAGCAGAGGAGACAGACAGCTAGAAATAGCTTTCAGCTTACTACGCTTAATGCAAGGACTGTGAATTGACTGGTACAAAATGTATGGGCTTATACCCTGCTTTCAAGGAAAAAAATAATGTAGTTTGTTTTGGGTTCAGCACTGTACCATTTTGCTGCAAATTCTGTGTGCTGCAATTTTAAGGAAGCAGAAGACATGAAATATGAAGCCTTTCAGTAGAAGTCACATCACATGGTTGCTTGCTGTTCATTATATATGGGCAGTAAACACAACTACATAAGCTGCACAAAGTGTTAATGCATATGTTCAATTCAAGCTCCCAGAAATTACGTATGTTACAGACATACCTGGTATAACAAAGCTGAAATATTGTTCTCATCAAACTGGTATTTCCTTCATGTTTTCATCTTTTCCTTCTTTGCCTGGAAACTTCTATTACTGTAACTCAATGTTAGGCCCAGTCTAACCTCATCTCAGTTCAGTGGAGCTTGAGAGAAAGGCTGGACTGAGATTTATGCTCAAGTGCTACAATGCTCATTTTCCAAAGCACGAAATAGGTTTTTATCACACTCTCAGACAGAGTCTGGAATCCAAACCACTGGACCTGGCACTTGACCTTGTTAAACTTCATGGGATTTGCATGGGCCGACTTCATCAGCCTGCCAAGTTCCCTCTCGATGGCATCCCTTCCCTCCAGCATATCGACCACAACTTGATGTCATCTGCAGAGTTCCTGAGGGTTCACTCAATCCCACTGTCCATGCCACCAACAAAGATGTTAAATAGTGACAGTTCCAATAGCAACCCCTGAGGAACACCTCTCGTTACTGGTCTCCACTCAGATATTAAGCCATTGACTGCAATTCTTTTACTATGACCATCCAACCAATTCCTTATCCACCAAGTGGTCCATCCATCAAGTCCATGGCTCTCCAATTTAGAGACAAGAATGTTGTGCAAGACACCATAAAATGCTTTGCACAAGTCCAAGTAGATGACACCAGTTGCTCTTCCCTTATCCACCCATGCTATAACCCTGCCACAGAAGGACACTGAATTTGTCAGGCAAGATTTGCCCTTACTGAAGCCATGTTGGCTGTCATGAATCACCTCATTATTGTCCATGTCCCTTACCATAGTTTCCAGGAGGATCTGCTCCATGGTCTTGTTGGGCACAGAGGTGACTATCCTGTAGTTTCCCAGGTCCTCCTTTTTTCCCTTTTTGAAAATGAGAATTATGTTTCCCCTTTTCCAGTCAGTAGGAGCTTCACCAGACTGCCACGACTTCTCAAATATGATCGATAGTGGCTTAGCCACTTCATCCGCCAGCCGCCTCAGGACCCGCAGATGCATCTAATCAGGTCCCATGAACATCCCCATTCCTTAGATGGTCTCAAACCTGATCTTCTCCTATGATGGATGTTTCTTCGCTCTCCCAGTCTCTGCCTTTACCTTCTGAGACAGGGCGTGTGGCTGGAGCACTTCCCAGTGAAAACTATCTTGGAAAACCAGTTAATCATGTTATTACATTTATATATTTCCCGAGACTGAGAAAGAGGGGGATTTGAATTAAGTATTTTTTAAAAACATTTTGGTCAATAATAAGTTATTTTAGTATCATCCATTAACAAATGTTCACATCCAGTAAAGTATGTATGAATAAGATATTTGACCCAAACAGTTCATGCTCTCATTATGAGATAGCTGATAGCTGGTGAGGATGGAGTGAACTGGAAGGAACAATCAACAGATACTCATTTATGCAGCCTGTATGTTAATGAAATATTGCCTTGGAAACATAGGGCTTGAGGACAAGCAAGTTACTTGCTGACTCTGGCAATGTCAAATAGCAGGTTTTTCACAGAAGTACTCATGCGCATGAATCAGTAATCTAGTGTGAAGAGAGTGGAGTACCTGGAGAATTCATGCGAGATGTCAGAGTGACTTCAGGTTTGATGAGATAGAAATAATAAAAAGAGATCTTGTAACACCTAAATCGTCTGGATTCAAGGAATATTTCTCTTGTTCTATTATGATAAAAGTCAGAGCCCATGCGTAAGCATTTTAAGCAACATTTAAGCGACATTTAAAGATCCGTGTTTGCCACGATCATATCTCATAATGAATCATTTAATCAGTTCCAGCGGTGACCGTAGAATGACTGAAGTGTAAAGTAAATATATCCAGGGTTGATGACAGTCTGAGATCGTTGAATTTACAAATTTTTTAAAATGTCTTCCAGACATAAAGCTTATAAGCAGACTTAGCAAGTAAATATTATTTGTAGCACTGAAAATAATATTGTGCAGATATTCCCACTATAGAGGGAAACTAATGACATTTGCATATTTGATGCTTGCTTAGAGCTACCATCTGTGAAAGTAGCATAGCCTGGTGCTGCTAATTTCAAAGGTGACGAGACTGACCCAACGGATACTGAGGTATTTAATTGCACATGCTGAGAAGATGATAAAAGGTCAAGATTGTCTCTATAAGCTTAATTCAGCCTTTTAATGCAGGAAACATCAAGATACAGTGTTTTGAGTGCTAAATTTGAATTCATTTAGAAAATTAATATTATCAGACAGTGAGGGTTCACTTATTGCAAGAGTTAGTGCATGTATGTGCATACACACAGTAATAAATCTATAGTTACACACCAGCATGCATACGTATAGATGTGTGCATGGTGAACCAAGAAAGAGAATTAAAGGCAAGAAGGGATGGTCCAAATATGGTTGACGAGGTCATGCTTGGAAACTGGGTTTAATTTTTGCCTGTCTGATTCATTTTTTTTCCTGGCCAAGTCATTGGAACAAGTTTGGCCTTTCTCTTTGTGGGATTGCGCTGTGGATTCTGGCCACTTTTGCAGGCTGCACTGAAAAATACACAAGGTATTATTTCATTATTTTCTTTGATGTAATGATAAAAAGAACAACTCTGCAAACTAGATTTGTCTGTCGTCAGGAAATATTTATAATATGACCCATCCTTGATTTTGGCATTTATTTTTTCAGCCTCGCACGCTGAATATTTACAGAAATTATTTAAAATGCATGGCAACATGTAAGGACACAAGGTGACTTTCTTGGTTTAGATGTTTTAATGGGATTCATTGTCTTATGTATACTTTTTGTCCGAAAGTGAAAAAGATCCCGAAGCTCCATATTTGATGCAATTATGTAATGAAATTTAATTAAAGTGTGTATGCAAAAATGCATAAACTTTTTAAAATGTAGTCTAAAAAGGAAATTTAAAATGATTGGGTTTTGCCTGATAGGTTAAATTGCTTTTTGATAGCCTTGAAGAACAGAAAATGTTTTTTATATATTCTCTTTTTGGTTATTTACAATATGTAGTGAAAAGAACAAAGGGTACAGGTTAAAGTTCATCACCTTTCACTGTGGTTATTAAAATGACAGAGAGATTGCTCGAATGAGCACGAGTACTAATGCCTTTTCAGTTACAATATGTAGTGAAAAGAACAAAGGGTACAGGTTAAAGTTCATCACCTTTCACTGTGGTTATTAAAATGACAGAGAGATTGCTCGAATGAGCACGAGTACTAATGCCTTTTCAGTGACACTTTCATGACATGTTTTTGTTGTTGTTTGGTTTGGGTTTTTTGCCCTAAAATGTCTGGACCTTTTCTGGATGATACAATTAACCCCATTCAATATTAACACCTCGGTTCTGTGGTTGGTCCCAGGTGTAGTTCTGCCTCAATATTCATGCTAACTGTACTGTGTTTTTTTGAAGTTTTATGACAATGTGACAGCTGAAAGGGTGTTGTAGCACCTGAAACATGTCCTGAATAACTGATAGGACAATATTTCAATAAAAGCTTGTGGAGAACTGCAGGAAAAATGTTGGCAGTCATAAGATGTTAGGAGAGAGACAAGAGATTTTTCTTCTACAGGCAGGTCAGCCTCAGCCAGGAGCTGGAGGGGAAGACAGAGAGGTGATCCAGGAAGGGAAAGTGTGCCATTGATATCGTCAGTCGGAAAGGAGTGTGAAGATGTCTTTGGCACTTCGAAAGAAATCTTGTCACTGCTGAAGGGCAAAATTGAAGAAACTACAGGTTTTCACCTGTGCGTAAGAGCTGCCATTGACCCATTTCCAGTTCTTACTTCATCTGTTATTCTGCATTCTCATCCTTAATGTTGTGCTCCCTCATTCAGAAACTGGGCTTCAGTTACTGTTGCTTTTCTTGATCAGCACGAACTACTTCTCTCCCCCACAATTGTGCTTATGCATTTTGCTGCCTTAATAACTGAAACTCTTCTCCTTTGTGCATAGATTTGAGTATGCATACTGGTATATTATATGAAGATAAATACATATACATATATAAACTACATGCTTGCATATGTATATGCAGGAAATAATAGAATTAATGACTTTCAAGACTAGGTCCATAGCTACTCACTATCTAGATGCCATGAACAATATTCTTCATGTTACAAGGAGCAGTCTGAAACTCCCAGCTATGGGGTGTTATTAAACAAAGAGCTCACAGTCAAATACACTTCATGCTTGCGTCTTTACAGCTAATAGGTAAATGACAGTCACAAACAGCTTCTGATTGTGTGACTTGATATCTGCAAAAATAACTGTGGTTCATTGTATTTTTGGTATTGTTTAAAGTATGACCATTAACAAGGTACTTTGCTGCCAAAGGTCGAATCAAATGGGTTCAAACTTGTGTTCATTATTAGTGTTACATACTAAAGTAGCTTTGCTAGTTACATCTTTGCTTTTGGTGACAATTTTCTTGTATTCTTTTCTGTTTGTGGATTCTTAGTGAAAGGAAAGATCTTGTAAAAATTAAATTTATTTCAGCATAATGTTTACAATTAAGAAAAGTGAAAAATAAAACTCAAACCCCTACTTTTTAATGGAAATGTGCTACCAGATACCCTTTTCATTCAGTGCTGGGGGAAAGAAGTATAGGGTGTCTAGACCTCCTGGCTTTGTACCTGTTAAGTACCTGAACAAAGCACATCCTCAACCTCAGCAAACCCCATGTGTTTCTGTGGGAATGAAGACAAGGGGCATGTGGGATGTAGTGTCCTGCAATATGTAGCTGCATAACACTAATAAAAATAAAAAAAAAAAAGTGTAAAAATCAAAAGGTTGGGCAATGACTCTACTCAATTTGTTATAGGAGCAATGTATATACAATATTCGAGGGTTCAGAGGTATTAGTTTTTGTCACTACTCCCAGCTGAGCTAGAAAAGAGTATCATCTTGAGAATGTGCGCTTAAACCTTTCTGCAGCAAAAAAGAGGCTTTAACTGTAGCCATGGTTCTGGC
>NW_010395820.1:71929-72178 GCF_000710305.1 Buceros rhinoceros silvestris | reverse complement strand
AATGAGCAAGGGGTTATGCTATTACCAAAAACACTTTTCAATCGAAAACTAGTCCCTCCCAAAGCATCTGAGTTTTGACTGAGATTCTGACTTCTTAGTCACTGGAAATTGTCTTATAACTCCAGTGGGACCTGGAATTATCAGCTCATATAAAAAGGTGCAGAGCTGTTAAAAAATACAAACACATTCTTTTCTTCTGTCATCACTAATGTTTTTTCATTTGAAGTATAAATCAAGTGTTGCTGGTAA
>NW_010395820.1:69626-71601 GCF_000710305.1 Buceros rhinoceros silvestris | reverse complement strand
CTGGAACTCAGGAATTGAGCCTATGTAAGTTACACATGGGTAACTTAACTTAAACTAAGGATTTTCAAGTCATTTAATGGTAACTTTCACTTAGTCAAGGTTTGATTGAGAGGTGTTAATCTAGGAATAGAAAATTTCAGTTAACTCTCAGGTGAAACAACTAGTTCTTTATGAATCATTTGGCTCAAGTTCTCAGGACGGGGCAGAAAAAGGAAAAATAATTTCCCTGGGAGATTGCAGGCAAATATTCTGGTTTGAAAGGTGAAAGATTAATGAAAAACTTCGGTAGCACATTGATAAAACTATATATAAGGAAATGAAATCCTTTGTATTTCAGTTCAGGATATGCAGTAAGTAAAATTGGGACATGCATACAGAGTGGTAAGATAGAATGATGAGATCAGAGCACATTTACTGGGGATTGTACATCCATTGTACATCCAGGGAACCAAGTAAGAAGAGAAAGTGGCTGAGTGAAGGAAAGACGGGGAAAAAGAAATGTGCTTATGCTATTTAAAGATAACATTGTAATAAAGGCATACAGAGTGACAGGATTAAGGAAACTTTAATTATTGCATTCGTTTACATCTGATTTTTTACTTTACATTTTTCGTTCATGCATTTTAAGTCTACATATTTCATGGCAGTAGAATTTTATGGTTTTTTTTATGATGTGTGTCGTAGATTAAACCCAGCTGACAACAAAGCACCACAGTCGCTCTGTCACTCTGAAAGGAGAGAATAAAACAAAAAGCTTAGGGGTCGAGACAAAGGACAGGGAGGGCTCACTTACCAGTTATGGTCATGGGCAAAAGACAGACTTGAGAAAACAAAATCATTCTAGTTTAAGCAACAAAATCGCTTACAAACCATCAATCCAATCAGAGTAGGACAATGAGAAAAGCAGCAGGATCTTAAAAACCTCTTCCCCCCTACTCCTCCCTCCTTTCCCAGGCCCAGCTTTGCTACCTCACCTGCACAGCATCA
Organism: Buceros rhinoceros silvestris; assembly: GCF_000710305.1. Lineage (NCBI taxonomy): Eukaryota > Metazoa > Chordata > Aves > Bucerotiformes > Bucerotidae > Buceros > Buceros rhinoceros. The sequence continues at coordinate 70,614 of NW_010395820.1, read as the reverse complement.
CACAGGGACGGGAGCCAAGTATGAGAGTTGCAGCCAGTCCTTAACTCCTCCAGCTGGTGTGGGGGTCCTCTGCTGGCAGTGGTTGTCCCAGCAGTGAACCACCCCAGGGAGAGTCTCCCTCAGAGTCACGGCCACTTTCAGGTATCTTTCTCCACTGGGGATCTCTGAAAGCTGCAAGGTCCCTGCTCTAGCATGGACGTCTCCACAGGCTGCACACAGCCTGCCATCTCCCCATGGGCCAAAGGCAAGTGGCTGCTCCTGAGTGTCTTCCTGCCTTCTTCCTCGCTGAACTGGTTCCACATGGATTGTCTCTCTCCCTCTGTCCTACCCCCTCCAAAATCAAAAGACATCTCCCAAAATAAAAAGGCACTTGCCAAACAGGTTTCTCCTCTTAAATATGTTAAATTGCAGAGGAGCTGATTGGCTCAGCCTTGGCCAAAGGCAGGGTCAAATTGGAGCTGAGGGAGCTTGTCACAAAGCTTACAGGGGCTGTGCCAGCAGTCTCATCCTCCGCTACCAAAACCATGACAAACACAAGCCAGGAGCCTCCTCCCCCGACTACCAAACCACCACCAAACAAACCAAACACATTGTCATCTCTGACACTTTTGTCCTACGTATTTTACTCCAGGCTCTATAGCACCATAGGTAGAAAAGTTATTAACAAATTGTGTAGTTTTAATGCTATACAAAATTATATTGAGTACTTGTCCTTAAAACTTCTGTAAGAAGATGATGAGATTTAATAGTGATACATGCAGTTTCCCATCTCTAGGTTTTATCATTCCCTGGGGCCACCGCATAGGAACAAGAGGGGCAAGTGTCCCCAGGCAGGCACAGTCAATGCTGGTGGTGACACTGAGGGTGCATTTCATCTCCCCACTTCAGAGTGCTGGCTGCTACACACCAAAATACTCTCTCCCCAAAAGATTTCCTTCACAGCAGCATTGTTTTCAAGTTTGGAAAGTGACAGTCCCTTTTCCTGCTG
>NW_010395820.1:19380-69487 GCF_000710305.1 Buceros rhinoceros silvestris | reverse complement strand
CTGCTGACAACAATGTTGCATTGATCCATTCATCATTTGAAGGGAGAAGAGCTTCCTATAAATGTGAGGTCTACTGGACTGGTATGATACAGTAAATACCCGATTAGTGAATTATTGAAATTGCCAATTGTTCGACTTGACTCTCAAGCGCTGAAGCCAGAAGAGTGTGCAGACCCTTTGTGGGCCCCAAGAACACCCGCTCAAGCTCAAGTCTCTTCATAATTCAAGGTATTTTATGTTAGAACAGTTTCTCACCTGAAATATCATCCTTTGCTTTCGAAAAACTGTTCAGCTCTCCCACTAGAAATAGTTTTCCTTAACAGAGCAGTTTTATGTTCATTTATTTTTGTGAGGAAGTTTGTTTATTTAGGGAATCATTCTAAAACCACATGGGTCTCAGCATTAGACTTTTTGATCTCAGGGAATCTTCAACAGGGTATGAATGAAAACAGGAACTCTGTTAATTCTGTAATATTGTTCACCAGAGAGAAAATACCTAGTTGTTAATTAGAGCAATAAACCAACCACGTGTGTAATAATGTACAATTTGTTCAGAGTGGTACTTGTAAGCTGCACTTTCCTATTATTTATGAGAAAAATCCTCTCACACGTCTTCTAATCTTGTGGATGTTCATTGCATGAGGAAAATTGGCAAAGGCCAAACGAAATGAGATCAGCTAAAATAGAAGAGTTCAGATTATTTTTTTCTCCCTTTTCCTAACACATTCTTATATTCAAAATAATAACTCTGATGAGATTAATCAGTAAATGCCATTTTTATGGACTTGATATGATCTGAAAATGTGACTTGCACCAGTTTTCGTGACAGTTACATTCTGTCAGTTAAAAAAGTAAGATACAATTTCATGGACAAAATAATATGCTATCATCCAGAATTTTCTGAGGCATTCTTAAAGGACTGAAAATCAGAGTCCCCCAGTCCCTCCAGGGCAGAGCAGGCATGACTGTTTGCTGGATGAATTGAGTTGTGTTGGACAGTGGGTCCCTGTGGTGACACGTAAGAAGACATGACATAAAGTGATCTACATGGGACAGTGGGTGTTGTTTTATGTGGGATATGGTAGGTGTCCGAGCATGTGTATCTCCCCTCTAAAATGATGGGAGAGGGGAAGTAAAAATATGAATGAGGCTCTATAGCAGACTGTGGCATAGCACTCTTGCATTAAACAGAACAGCAAGTAACTGCATGAAAACCTTAACTTTGGGAAACTACAGCAAGTCCTACTCGCAGTCTCTCTTCTCAAAGTCTCCTTTAAACAATGTCTTTAAGTGAACAGTCTGCTTGTGTTTCTGTCTTTTTCTGCTGTTGAGAAGATCATCGGCATGTGGTACTTACTTTGACCACTGTGTTTTGGTCTTTGGTGTTTAGAAAATACATCACGAATATTGAATTTGAGAATTACCGATTATAGACTCTTGGTTTAGTAGTGTGAAGACACCTAAAGGCGGGATAATGTTTTTGAGTGAACATCTACATGAGTAATAATGTTTTGAGCATTTTGTATGTACTAGCATCTAACTCTTTCTGATTCTTCAGTAATTCTATCTGGAAGAGGTGAGAGCATCAAATTTATGCTCGTTGAAGCACTGTATATCAAATTAGCAAATTTTGCAAGTTACAGTACAGAAACAATGTATCATTGTATTCAGGTAGATCTGAATTGGATCTTGGATGCTATTGCTTTTAAAAGCATAAATAATCACTGTGAGTAAGATGATGGTTTTGATTTTCTGACACACACACACAAAAAGAAAGAATATATTTAGTGTAAGGGGGATATCGTCTGCTACTCAATAACCGTTACGCAGCAATTGATAGAAATTGGTACAGAAGTATTTTTCATGTGTTCAGTGTGATTTTGACATGGCAACGTAGTGATCACAATCAAGTGTGGGTGATTTACTCATCCTGTAGTACACTCAGAAATGCTGCATTTTATTTTTCTGGTCTCAATTTAAGTGCTTAAAAGGATCTATTTTTCAATCATTTCAGCTTCATTAATTACGAAATTACAACTTTGAATAAAAGAAATTTAAGGGGGTTGACATGCAGAGAAAGTCAGAAAAAGTTTTTCCATATTTACAGTATTTGTGATCCTGGCTCAGTCATGAACTTTCTTTGAATTAATGCATTTAGATAAGTGATGGGAGTAAAAATTATGCAAAAATAATCTACATCTTGTTCAGAATGAGCCAAAACTCCAAAGATCACAAAAAATAAGGATATCATAATTAATTTTAATTATATTTACTGAGAATTCCTATGTTTGCCACTGTATCTCTATATGGCTTAGTTTTAGCTATTTCTGTGAGGAGCAGTTGTTGGATTCAATCCTTATGGAACCCTTCCAACTTGACATATTCTAAGATTCGCTGATCTCTGTGGAATTTTCTTCCTCTACCCTTGAAGATACATATTTGCTCCTCAGAGATGAAAATTATGCCTTCCCCTTCTAATCTTTCATGACTCAGAGAAGAGGCAGTATGCATAGGCATGATTATCTTCTGTAAATCTGACATGTTATCTTCCTGATAGCAAAAAACATCTTCAGATGGAGAACTGACTGACCTCTTCCAATAGTAACAGAAAATGTTTCCAGTTCTCTGGCGTATGCATAGCGAAAGAGGGAGAGGAGGATGTACATGTTTAAAATTCTCTTTAGAGTATATCTATGTTCTTAACGAACACTGAAATGGGGACAGTTGCAGGTATTCTCTTCCAGTTCATAGCCCACTAGCATGTAGTGCTCTCACGAAAGAAAGACGGTTTAAGCCGTGGTTAAAGTAGTGATTTAATCACTTCAAAGATCATTGTTGTATTTAATTGTAACGATTTTGAATGAGCTAAAACCACATCATAACTGTATCTTAATCATGCCTTCAAAATAATTTTAATTTCAGTAAAGAAAACAAAACATCTACTACCATAATGTGGAAAACAAAGTATGATCGTTTATACACTGCTGTTTTGAGTGCGGGTGAAATCAGGAACACATTTTATTAAGTCCAAAGTAATATAATATGAAAACAGTTTACAAAACCATACCATGTTCCACGTTTTTCTGCTTTTCTTTATTGTGCAGACACTATTGTAGTTACCACTATTACATACTTGAAAAACTGAGACAAAGATCTTGCAATTAACTTGAACCTTTTTTTTCCCCAAAAGTCTGCATGTAGTTACGTCTATAAATATGTAGTTGTATACATATATATTTATTAATGAGGAAATATTAGAATTTCAGTTGAAATAAAGTATGAATTGGAGTGTTCCAGATATATAATGTCCAGCAGAGGTAATTACCTTGAGGAAAGTATGGGCATAAGGTTGAGAACCTTGATCGACAGCAGTCAGAGATAACCCTGTTGTGTTAGCACTGAATATTTGTAACAGATTGTTTAAACATTTCAATCCCTTCTCTGAGCTTTACAGATTTCCATTTTCTGGAGAAAATATATAATTATTTCTGGCAGATTTATGCAAGTGAGACATTTGGCAGATGACAAATTAGATAGTTGTAGACCCTGATTTTAATTCTCCTAATGTGTAGTCTCTTTCAAAATGTGAATATATAATCCCATCATTTATGCTTTAAAACTTCTAGAACAGAGCATGTGTCACGTACAGGAGAAGGGAGTCTGCCTAGGAGTGGAAGGACTAAGAAAGGGCTATGAATTCATTCTAAATAATGCTCAGACCTGAGCTCATGCATTGTTTCTGCATCTATCACCCTAAACATGTGACAGTAAGGGAACCTCTAGGGCAGCTCAGCAAAAGGCAGGAAAAAGGAAAAGGCAGTTCTGTGGTAGGAAATTTGAGCAATGCAGACTCAGGCTAGGAAAAATTACTCATTTATGACTATAATATTTGGAGTCATTTAGTTAGTGTTTTGGTGAAGATTTCAATTGAGTAAAACACATGCCACGCCTCGAACAGAAGTCACATTCCAGTGCTGAAATCACGCATTTCATAGTGTGTATCTTGCTGGTGCTTAGACTACGCAGTTATAGTACGATCCCTTCTGGTGCTTAACAGTACTTGACAGTGGTATTACCGCTTTTCTTCCTCAAAAAGCACCTTGTCATGAAACAGATCCTTCCCTGAGAAGCACCCTGAAATAGTTACAACCAGAAAACTTCACAAGGAGCTTTGATAGGCCTGAAGAAAGTGACAGGTGTAACGCTGTGAAATAGTTGTTCTTTTGCGTTCTTGTGCTAAATGAGTGTTCATGTCTGACCACTAACCTTGTTATTCATTCTTTCTCATTTGTGCTTCATTGCTCTTTCATTCCATCCTTTTTCTTAAGAGTCTAGTGAAGGAGGACACGATGTATGTATTATAACGCGTGAATGTCCTGTGATACAAGATGAAAAACGAAAAAGAGATTATAATCAGCAAAAAGAAAACGTTCAAAAGAATTCCATGTATGGAAATATATTAGCATACATCATTTGAACGTTCATGAGTTCTAAGGCAGATCCTTGCAAATATTTACCAGATCCTGAATTTTATATGCATTTGTCTCATATTGTGTATTATTTATGATCTGTAAATAATTCATATCACACAAGAAAAGACAAAACTGCATAGCTGATTTGAACAAGTTGCTTCATTGAAATTAATGGACAGTCAACCAAGGTAGCCTATGGATTTTTGAAATGAAACAAATAATGTGGATAGAATAAATAAGGTTGATTCATAGAGAGTTTATCTGAAAATGTACTTTCTTTTTTTTCTTCTACGCGTAAGAGTACGTGTGAGGGAAAAATATTGTGAAATCAATTAATGAATCTTATGTATGCAGATAGGTTCATCTTTTGAGACTGGATTGAGGAGAACATTGTGGATTAAGAATTGTGTAGCATTACATTTAAAGCTTATTAAAATAAGAAAGGGACCTTTATAAGGAGAGGGAGCTTATAAGATCGTGTTGTCCGTAAGTATTTTATATTTGTCAGATTTGCAGTAAGATTCATGGTGGTGGAATGTACAGGCAAAACCAAAAAGCTTTATGCATCGATCAAATATCTTGGCTTTGGTTCTAGTTTAGTCAACAGATATAACAATTTTTTGCCTAGCAACATGAATATTATCCTTTCATGTGACTAGTACACACAAAACCAAATGTTAAAGTTTCTAGAGTCAGCAAGGTAAAACAACTCTAAATAAAACAAATTTGTGGCTGCCTCATTTCCCTCTTTTACCAAATGAAAATGGAAACTACAGATTTGAGGAGAAAATTGGTCATTTTCCCTGTCACATGCTGGAGTAGTACAATTGTTAAGGACAGGGTTCCTGTCTTTAAAGAAACAGAAGTTGTGTCACAGGATGTGTCACAGGATTAAATGCACGGGTATAGTTTGCTAGAATCTATGCTCAAAATATTGCCTAGAATAAAACTAACTTTGTTTGATTTGGTTAGAGGTTTTGATTGAATGAAAGTATTCCTGGAGATTTTCCATTTGTTAAACAGAGTAAGTAAAAGCCTATTGTATTTCTCCTAAGACCTGTCATTTCAGTCTGCAGTTTCCCAATATTTTCTTAAGGGACTCTGCTTCACCGATTTGTTAAATAAAGGGGCTGTGTTCTTTCTATTCCTCTTCTTTCATACTGTCATGAAAGCTTAATTCTCTGTCAAAGAATGAAGTAAACAGCATCCTATCAGTTAACACAGTCTTCCTGTGCAAGTACTTCTATTTTTTTCTACGTTTCTTTCACAACAAAGTTTCAAACTCTTTTCTGTCAGTAACTGAAATCACTAAAGAAACACAGAGGATTTTTAAAAATTAAACAGGGCCGTGTAATTTCTAAAAGCTTGATTATCTGTTTTACGATCATAAAGTTCTGGAGAACTAATGATCATGCACTAATAATTCCGCTTGTGTGTCATCAGTCTCTGATTTCAAGTCTGTGACACCTTTGCTGATGATCTTTCCTCTCTAATCTTTGATCTGTGTTTCCCAATAAAGACTTTAACTACCTTACCGTAAAGCTTCTTGGAAGTTGTTTCAAAAGTAGAAAACATGAAAAAGAAATTTTGTGTTCAGCGGAACACCAAGAAACTTCAGGATTAGTTTAGGCAATACTTGAATGGCTTAAGAAAACTAATCACTAAACTGCTAACACTAACCAAAATGAATGCAAATGAGGAAGACAGGTCTTGAAACTTTTTCTCCCCAATATATTCACTCTGAGTGATATTTCCTAATTGTATGATATTACAGCATCTATTTCTGTGATAGAAGAACATTAGAGTATTAATAGTTCAGAAGACTACGACTTCTAAAATTCTTGAAATTATTTAATAGTGTAAATTAGTTAAAAGCATATTTCAAGAACAAATTGTTAATGATTCTTTATGCACGTGGGTTTTTTTGATAATTTGGAAATAGTTGAACTAGGTTCTGTCAGTTGCCAGTTCTTATGCAGAGCACTTTCACAAAATTTCAGGTGATGAGATTCAAGACGAGATGAGAATGCTTCACCTGAAATCTGTACTTCCTTCAGTTTCGTAGCCCAAAAGAAAACTTATTAGATATTCTATATTTTTACCCTTAGGAAAAATATTTTCCATGGGAAAAAAACCATTTTATTGTAAAGAAATACTAAAAATATCTTTTATATATGTGTGCATGTGTATATGTATATGCATGTGTGGTGTTACATGCATTGTAACACCAATGTTGAGGGTCCGAGGTATCCACTCCTCAAATCACCGTAACGATTCCGTCTGGTTTTATATATGTATGCTAATATCTATTTATACGTATGTCTGTGTGAAAACGGATTAGGTAATGGCAGACTTTGATTTCTACTCTTTATTAGGTTGTTTCTTGCCTCTTGAGCAGAGCTTTGTATTCATCAGTGTATTAACTATTGATTTGCCACAAGTGAAATGTAGGTGTTACTATGTCAAAACGTAACTGCAATTATAACTTCCTAATGTTTCAGTGTTACGACGAGGTGTCTAAGGAATAGCATTACCTAATGATTCAGCAGTAGTTCCAAGAACTGTTGCAAGTATGAAATTCCATGAACATCTACGTGTATTTGCTTTATTATGGAAGGCTGTTACTGGATTTTTGAAAGAAACTTTTCTTATGTATTTTTAGTTGTCATTTACAGAAGTAGGCAGGTTGAAGTGTCTTTGACATGACTATATAACTCTTCAAACAAAGAAAAATTTTTCTTTAAGACATAAATGCTGTAGCTTTCAACATGTGTTAAGGAGTGTACATATAGGTGTATGATCATACATATATAGGTGAATGATGGACTGAAAAGATAAATAGCGTGATCATTACCCATGAAAAAGCAGACTGGCAGAGTAGGCTACGATGGGCTAATAGGCTTCTGTTGTACTCAGAAATAAATGAGATGGTCAAATCCTCGCATATTTGTCCTTTATTAAATTTCACTTGAGTAAAGGTTTGAATTTGATGACCTCTGAAGGTCAACCTAAATTACGATTAATCTGTTAACAGCTATAATGAATATCTCTCTTTTCTGTTTTTTAAAAAGATGTTTAACCCAAGTTGCAAATAATTTTGCCCTTCTTTTCTCTAGATTCCCCAAAGTTAAACTATTTCAGGTTCTGCCTACTCCTAAATGCTCTTAAATCATTGTGTCTGACTGCAAGTAATGTGGGGCTGTAGGCTTTGATGTAAGCGAAGCAACTTATGCTGTGGATCTGACATTTACATTACGTGTATTTCTCACATTTTATTTTAGTCCAGATGCAGTCCGGCACCTTGAAATGAACTTCTGCTGGTGGTGGTCGGAGGACATTAAGTGTGATCTTGGAACAATTTTTCAGTTAGGGTTTCTCTGAAAGAGCCTGATTGGTACACTCGGAGACTGCAACAGGCATGATCAAGAAGTAATCTTTGAAAGTGCCCTCTTGATCCAAATTAAGATGCTAGTGTAGGTGTGCCGCTCTTCTCCTTCCCTCATCTCTGTAACCCCTTTTCCTCATTTTAATGTTAACTGTGACACTGGTCTAAAGGGCTTTTGAAATACTACTACCTCTGCTAGTTTGTTGTCTCGATGACAGCACCACCTACTTATCTTTTCTCCCTGTAGATACTGTAATACTTCTGCTTCTCTGACCTTGCACTTTTTGGCCATGTTCTATCCATCGCATTTGCTATTAATTGAACCATCAGTTCTGTCCTGGAGTACCTTGTACATGGGAATACACTCATCCAAAATCTCTAGTAACGCGTACTGTAACTTGCAACTTAATCATGGACAGACAAATTCCAAACTAGGACTACTTACAATTTAAAAGATGGTTTTGTGAGAGAATTATGATATTCAGAGTGAAAATATGTTAATTTTAATTATTTATGTGTGCCACTGTAAAACTTACATTTTTAAAAATTATTTATTGCTGCAGCTGAGATTGCAGCTGCACACAGGACCATTTTGGGTGACACCTTTCCCAGAATAGTTTCGGATGAACTGAATTCAGCAATGGGTTTGAGAAGCTCAAGTTATTCTTTGAGCATGTGTCTTTTCACATTGCCTGCAATGTTGGATATTGCTTTCAGACAGAGGAGTAGTCAGTTTATTCAACGAGTTCAGTAAGAATTTTTTTGTCCGCTGGCAAAAGGAAGAGATTTTATTTAAGCACTACGGCTTCTGTTATTAGTCAGGTTTAAGTTGTTGGCATTTTTAAAAATAAGTCAGTTTTTAAAGATGAGATAAATTCTAAAGTATTTATCTCTTCTTTTATTCTCATTTTCATGTTAATGTATTTTCTTCCATTTTACTTAATGGTTGTTCTTTAGTAATACAAGTAACCAAAGTAATCTTCTGCTGTGGCAGCTGACATAGTCTTCTACTGACAGTGTATCATTGATTATTTTGTTTTCATTCACATTTTTAACACACTGGAGGAAGCAGAGGTTTATAGCTGTGATAGTCCTGTGCTGTAATTCTGACTGAGTCTACATCTGGGTGATTGCAGACAAGCCACTTGACCTCAATATGACTCAATTAACCCAGCAGCAAAATTGGGTAAACATCAAAATCTCATTGAAAAGCAGCTGCTGCATCTAAATTGAATTGTCTGAAACGGCATTGTGACAGCATTGCCATTGGGTCTCTGAAGAACTGAATTTTAATTGTTCTTCAGTCATAATGCTACATGAAAATGGCTCTAAAAAGCAGGCAAGTAATGATGTCTCCATAGTTTTACAACGATAGCGCCTGTATAGTCAGCAGAGGTATTTAGAGCAAATCTATAAACTGACTATGATAAATTCTTCTTACATTTTTCAAATTTTCTTGTAACCATTTACATGTATATTTACTTGCAGGGAACATGTATTTTTACGTTTTTTGTTCGGACAGCAGCAATTTCATCTTTAATTCATCATACAGCCTTAAGAAATTGGTTGATTATGAGGGCAACCTAGAAAACATGCATATTAAAAGAAGTTTTATGAGTTTTTGAAAAATGAATGGCTAAAACTTGGGAAATATTCCATGACGGTTACTGCTTTTTCCCAAGATTTGAACATGCTTCTTTTCCAATTTGCAATATCTGCTCCTTCACGTATTTCTTTAGGCAAGGTAAGATGCTCTTCACTTGAGCTGTGTCATGAAACCTATAATAAAAGACTGTAGCTGCAGTATGAATATAGCTTTTTTCCAGTAATGGTGGAGCCCATACTTCTGAAGCTGCTGGTGGCCTGAGTGTTGTCTCTCCTGGAACAAGCATTAATAATGTTTTAACAGAAGCTGAGTTAACATTTTTAATGAAATTTTTTTCATCATAATGAATTTAAATTCTGAGATTTTTCTTCTTTTTTCTCTTTTTTTTTAATCTGTATTCAGGCTTATATTTCTCATGCAGTCCTTTTATAGGATTATAATTTAGGATTTTTGCTGTTACTTCTCTCAGCATACTGAGGATTCTGTGCTAGTTTGGGATCTTTCAAGATCAGCCACTTGGAAAATAATTGCTATTAATACTCCAGTTCACTCCAGTATTCTGCTGTGTCACTAAAGACAGATCCTTAGCTTACTCAGTAAACCTTAAAGACGCGTTTAAATCTGGACTTGTCTCACAGGGTACCTTATTCAGACACAATGGCAAATAGCAAGCATATCTTTTTTTCTCACGATGACATCAGTTGTGCTCAGTGAAATGAAACTATGCAACAGCCTGAATCCAAGCTTGAAATCCTCCTTTTCCCTATTATTTGTGTACTCTTCGTCGAGGCATCATGATTTTAACTCCTAATTATCTTCTATTGTGAATCACTCATTATAATGATTACAGTCATTATTTTTTATCCATATGCAATGCAGACGCTCAAATGCCAATCAGTACAGTAGCAGCTGTATAGGCAATACACATTTCATACCATACTTGGCTATCTCCCAATCTACATAGTGTCTTTGAATTACGACCAAGCCCCTTGTGAAAGGGGAGATTTTCTGAGTCACTTGACAACCTACAGAAAATTTTATTTCATACGATCGCAAATACATAATTTGTCTTTTCAGCATAGTGCACAGAGTTTCTGATGTTATCACTCAATTATTATCATGCAATATATTTCATAAAAGCAATCACATGAGGGAAATCCGATGTCTATCTCAGTATGGAACCATCTTCATAGTGTAAAACTACTTGCATGTGAAAAAAAAAATTATTGTTATTTACTATCAATGATCTGCTTGCCCATATAACAGCAGAGAGATCAAATACCTTTTTATGTTCCAAAAGTTCAATAAATTTACTAATTATGAAAATTAACAGTACAGCATACACCTCTGTGTACAAGTTCAATTATTCAATGCTATATTCTTTTCTACTATATTTACTAATCACTAAGGTACTTTCTTTTACTATATGTAGTTGTCCCCTTTGTATTTGGCACTGATGAGACTGCACTTTGAATATTGTCTTCAATTTTGGGCCCCTCACTACAGGAATGACATTGAGGTGCTGGATCGTGTCCAGAGAAGGGCAACGAAGCTGGTGAAGGCTCTGGAGACCAAGTCTTGTGAGGAGCGACTGAGGGAACTGGGGTTTTTAGCCTGGAGTAAAGGAGGCTCAGGGGGGACCTTATCACTCTCTACAACACCCTGAAAGGAGGCTGTAGGGAGGTGGGGGTCGGTCTGTTTTCCCAACTAACATATGACAGAACAAGAAGAAATGGCTTCAAGATGCACCAGGGGAGGTTTAGATCGGATATTAGGAAAATTGCTTCACTGACAGGGTTGTCAAGCAGCAGAACAGGCTGCCCAGACTAGGGATTGAGTCCCCAACCCCGGAGGTATTTAAACTATCTGTAGATGTGATGCTTAGAGTCATGGTTTACTTGTGGACTTGGTAGTGTTCCATTAACAGTTGGACTCAATAACCTTAAGGTCTTTTTCAATATAAAAGATTCTATGATCATATGATTCTGTGATTCTATGAGTCCGTGATTCTGTGTTTGTGGTGGTAAATTAAAACACAAGACTAATGTTTTAATGGCTGTACGGAGTTTGTAACTCTGATTCTTTGTGTGAATTACAGCTTTTAATAAAGACCAGATACCTGTTGGAAGTTAATCAAAAGTGCTTACTTCACAGTTTCCAAACTAGAATACTTAACGAACTTTAAAATGAAAACTTTTGAAAGTGTCTAAAATGAGAATATGAATAAATAAGTCTAAAATTCACACATAACTTTCCTCAATTACTTTACTGTATTTTGACTGACTATGTTCATTATGCTCGTAAACATTAGAAACAGTGTATCTGAGTTCCTTTGGCAACTTTTTTTCTGCAACACAGTATTTAGATATTTTTTAAAAACCTTTCTAAAAACCTTGTTGTTTTCTGAAATACCGTTAAAAATAGATCCTGACACAAGTTCATTGATTTTAAATACTTTAAATGTAGTATACAATATTGTACATTATCTGAACAGATCTGATCTTTCATGATTGCAACATTCCTTTGAGGCAGAGGGAGTGAGAGGGACCTGACTCTCAGAGAAGGCAGGTTGCATTTAGGTTTTTAGGATCATAAATTCTATTGCGTTGTATGAACCTCAAGTGCTTAAACATATAAAAGAATCTAACTTAATGAGTTCAAAATTGTATAGAAAATGAATGGAGGCAGAGAAATTTGAAACTGCGTCTGATGAATCCCTAGACCAGCACCTTGACTAACTCTGCTTTTCCTTTCTCTCAAAAAACCACTTACTTAGAAGCTTAACTTTTAAGACAAGACTGTAAAACCTGCACAGATATTGGTTTTCAGACTGAAGTCCGGATCTTCAAAAGACCTTTACATATCTAGCAATCTGGTTAATCATATTTTGCAAAAATAGCACTTTATTTTCCAGAGAAGCTTTCACTGAGAAGAAATTACCTGTCAGCGTGTCACATTTGATAAGACATCTTCTGCTGTGTGCAGACTCTGTGTACAGCACAGGCACAAAGTGAGAGTGCAGAGAAATTCAGCGGTTATATATTGACCAATGCACACAGTAGACAGCTGGCAGCAACGTGTGAAGTTTTAATACATCCGCACTGTGAACGACAGCCCAGATGCTGTGAGATGCCGATGGAGAGGCCGCCATCGGATGGGGAAGAGTTGGCCCCTGTTTCTGCGTGAGGTGGGCTGATCCTTGGGTATGCTGAGTTGCTTTGTTTCTGGGTTTTCTGCTTTGTTTTGGGAGGTTTATTGTTTTGTTTTGTTTTCAAGAGAGCACAGCTTCCATTGTAGTGTGTTTCCTCTGGAAATCTTTCGCTATTATTTTCTCAGAAATTACAGTTATTTTCCAATCTTGTGTGGCTTTAGATTACATATACTTTCACACCTTAAAAAAATTCTCTCAGCAGAACTAAACCAAAGGCTGAAAGCTGCACTATGCGCATTTGGCTATGGATCAGTCACTCAAATCCCTGGTCTGAAGATGGCAGGGAACTGCAAACAAACCACAAAATTCTGACTATGCTAATGAAATACTGTATAACTTTATCCATATATCTAATTTGCCCTGGAAGGAATTCAGATGCCAATGAGGGATATTCAGAGCTAGGAAAATAATATATTTCAGCTGCCTTAGATGATTCCTAGTAATACATTCCTTCTTGAAAAAAAAAAAAAAAAAGAATTACTCTATTTAGATAGCTTTTCTTATACTCTTCAACCGTAAGACTAAGTAATTTGAATTAAATGATACTAAAATCTCTTGACAAAACCCAAAGCTGTAATTTCTTTTTGAGCAAACTGTCAATATTTTCCCTTTTTTTTCTGAAGGAAAATGGAATATTTTTCAAAAATTTCCTCCTAAAGAAAAAAAAAAAGAAAAAAATTGTAATAAGAAGCTGTGTCTGATATTTCTCCATCTAATAATAACAGTGAAAAAGCTACTAAAGGGACTTTCACTTCCCTGATACAGACTTGAAAAGTCTGAGCATTTTGCTTTATAGGCACTCTTTTTGCTTTGGTTTCTTTTTGTGAGGGGAATAAGGATTTCATGGTTCAAAAGGATATTTAATTCATAGCTCAGCTGTTGTAGTTTTATCATTGAAAAATACGTGTGCATGGAAATGTTCAGGAAAGGCCAAACAAGCCTTGTTGTTAAGTCATTTTAGGTCAGCTTATTCATGTCCCTTACCTCCCAAATCCTCACTCATCATTCTACTGAATTTAACATGTTCTATATAAATTAAGTACGGACATCAGTTTCATTTTTATCCTTATAAAATTTCAGTTTCCTTCTTTATGCAAAATATCACATTACATTTTGAAAAGTTTCAGAGTAAGTTCTTTTTTATATTGCCTTGATGAGAATGTGTTTTATCTCTTTAACGATTTTTTAATAGTCCCCAAGAAATGGCATTTACCCTTATGATTCTCTGAGCGGTTAATAATTGTGCATTGTCATACGGAAGCATGCTGACTTCTAAAGCTGGAATGAGCAGATACCGTTCTATCTACCCATAGAAATTTCTGGTTATGAAGTTAATGAGCAGGAAATGTGATACAAAAATGTACAGATCTAGTATCTGAACGATGTAAAAGATTCATTCAGGCTTTGAAAAGCTGTATTTAGCTGCCAAATAGATATTATTAATTAGAGTAACATGAAGATAGTGGACTGCAGAGCAACAGTCTCCTGGTACTACAAATCATTTCTTCCTAGGTTGTCAGCTGAACAGATGAAGAGTGAAAGGATTGTTTGGAATTTACATAAGTACAAGCTAGTTCTCTATCTAATTGTCTCTTCGGTCCTCTAAGTCTCTCTTGTGAATATATTTCCATTTTATACCTTGTAAAGAAATATTATTGGGTTTTAGCTTAACCTGTCTCGAAGGAAGCGTGATTTCAGAATGAGTTAAATAACTTTCAAGTGCTACATCCCAAGGGCATAATGATCCTTAAGTATTGAAATTTCTGAAATACTCTGAGTGTCATTTACTAGTTGCAGTTTAACAATTTCTGAAATGTTCTTAAAGATTCAAAATATCATTAAAACATATTTATTTCTAGGATTGGGGCAGAGATGGTGGATATTTAGAAGTTAGTACATTTGTCTTACGTTTTTGTAGTATTTAAAAGAATTCCAGAAGTTTAGTTTTTTAATCATACATGTAGGTATTATTTAATAACAAGACAATTATATTTCCTTTATTGTTCAGGTAGGTGCTTATACAAATTGGAGCCTTCTGTTCATTCAAGGACTCTTCAGTCTGAGGTGCATGGTTATGGCTTAAAAAGGCTAGCGTTCTTCTTCAGAATAATTACTAATTTTTTAGCAAAAAGCATGTAAACACAATAGAAAATGTTTTATTATTTATGCCATAAACTACAATGATGCTATGCATCACACAAATTATATGCCTATAACCCTTTTTTTTCAAGTCTGTGTTGTATTGTCTAATCCATTACGGTTCATTACATCATATTAGTCCTATTTCATACATGCATTATGATGTTATCGCATTGTACTATTAGGCATTTCTTGAAAAAATTGCTGTGCTACTCACACTGAGCATAAGCAAAGTTGCTGTTACACTAAAAAGTATTAAACATCACTTTTATTATTAAACTGCACAAGGTGCAACAAACATTGCTAATAAATGATGGTGCAAGACTCCTAGTACTCTTGGATTAGTGGCAATAATTGTAATGAGTTCTTTCCATCTTTGAAGCGGTGGGCAGTAGAGGTCGTGAGAAAACACAACAATACAAAGCGAGGAAACATATTGGAGAATGAAGTTTCTTTCCGCAGCTGTAGCTCAACAGCAGTGCTCATATCTTTGTATTACTTACTATGTTTCATATATTACAGAAAAAAAACCAAAAGCCAAAACCTAACAATTACCTTCTAAACATTTATTTGAAAGGAAAAGACATGAAACGTTATTTGCAATTTGCATTTCGTATTAGTAGCGTATAGTGGAAATACCCTGATTTGTGGCCTGAAAAATATAGAAAATATTTAGAATCTTAAATTAAATTATTCAATAAGCTTGAGACATATATTACAATTTAATCTACCGAAATTGACTGTAAGCAGTCATATTTTACATTTATTACTCTAACATATTCTAGAACTATATTTAGTGGTTAGAATTCCCAGAGGTCTATGAGACCATATTTCCTGTAACTTGATACCTCTGAAAACAACCTATTAACTATCTTTAAAAACATTAGGCACAGAGATTCATAAAGCATTTTGGTTGCATATATTCAAACACTAGTAAAGAATTTCTACCTGATGATTAATATTGTATTCCCAATACCGTAGACTTTAGAAGAGAGAAAAATATGAAAGAAAATGAATTTTAGTGAAGATTTTTCTTGGTAGTTTTCACAATTTTGGACTACTGTATTCATGACTCAGCAAATAGGAATCTTTTTTAATTTTAAAAATAGGAATATTTAAGTTTTGCAAACCAATTCTGTCATCAGTTGTTTTTTTTTTAAATTATCGTTGTGCTCTTAGCTGATCAAACAATTGCTAAGCTAAAAAGTTTCCTTTCCCTTCTGCATTTGGCAAGGTGTAAATTGGTTTTCTTTGAGTATTAACTTGTAACATATTGGAATATTAAGGCCTAATAAACATAACTGAAGTATAGGTCTTTTTATTATCTTAATTATGTAAGTGTTAAATGTACACATCTGTTCATGGGCAGTTTATCATAGGACAGACCAGTAAAAGCAGAGGCCAAAAAAAAAAAAACCCTAAAATACCTCAGATCTCGTGAGTCTGTACCTTATCGCCTAAAGCAAAAGTGCTTCCTATGCTCTTTGACTGCTTGGTTGTACTTGGAATTTTTGTTCCAGAGTCTGTATTGATTTCTGAGTAGTTCCATAGAAGAGCTTCATGGTTGTGTTAATCCTCTCATCCCGGGTTACTGGAATTATCCCCCTTCCCTACAGAGGCTCGTGGGAATGAACTTCAGATGGGACCTGAAGCATGCTGCAGTGGACTAGCACTGGCAGAGCACTCTGTCGTTTGTTTGGGGGGGGGGGTTGTTGCTGGTTTTTTTAATTACTGGAAAAATTTAGTTTTCCCCAGAGTAACTGCAGATTTTTTTTTTCTCATGAAAAAATAGTTTTCTTTTTACTCCTTTTCCTTAGAATAGTGGCTGCCTGCAGTCATTCAAAACTTGTTTTTTATAGTATGTCCTGTATAGTTTTATGTCTGTTTACATACCTGCTATTTTTGGGGCGGGGTTGTATATTGTCGTATGGGTCTTTTCTCTGTTAGCTTTGACTGTTTCGAATAACTTTAAATTCTGCTCAGCTCTGGTATATGTACTCTTCTAAACAGAACTCAAGAAATAAATATCTCTCAGACTATCAAAATTACACAGTGATGCAATGTACTATAATATGCATGAAGAAGTGTGTTTTTTTCTTGGCACCATATGTAAGAAATTTGAGTAACAGCTGCTGACACAGGCAATAACTCTCAAAGTGAGTTTTTTTCTCTCTGCTTTCAAAGCTGTTTTGTTTAATTTCTCTAAAAACATGAAATTGTATAGTCACAGCATTTTTACTAATGTGATACAGGAAAGTATTTAAAAATGTATTCCACATAATCAGGTTATCTTAGAATGTCTTTGCCATATCTTCTCTGTGTTCTCTTTCCCATTTTATAAATACATTACTTGGAAGTGTAAATCTCTCTTTAACACTTGTCTCATGAGATGCTGACTTAGTTATAACTTAAACAACCAGACAAACACATATTTTCCTCCTTGTTTCTGAAACACAATGTCCACTTTGTGTTGCAGCTGATTTTCTCTCTCTTTCTACCTGTATATTTTAAGTGGCATCTTCATGCTTTGCAGCAACTTTTCATCGATTTATTTTATAAGCCAATATAATATTATTTTAGTTTTCTGTCCTTAGCTCTTTAGACAAAAATGCTGTTGGAAATGAGAATATTACGCACCAGCTGCTCCTGACTACTTGGGTTAGAGAAATCTTTTCCTTGAGAATCCAATTCCCTATCACTGTACCAATTGTAACAAGATTTATTTTGCTTCAGGTTATTGAAAGCCTCAGAAAGGCAACCTGAGAAATAGCCTCAAACAGCAGTTCCAGGTCTTGTTTACATGAGGCAGAGCCAGCTCCTCTGCGCAGCGCGTGCTGGTAGGAGCTCGGTGTCAGAGCAGCACCAGCACGCCTAAGTTACGGCATCTGCAGACAAGTTGCAGAGAGATGACTTGGGAGACTGCACTCCTGTTTCTGATGTCAGCTCTTGCAGGGTCAGCTGAGGAGAACTAAATCTAATTAAGCCCTTGTGAAGTCACATGGTTGCAAGCTAACTGGCTTCTTGAAGAATTTATTCCACCTTTTCTTCCTCTTCAGACAGGAAAGAAACAGAAAAATGGATCTCCTACAAGTCTGTTGAAGTAAGTGGAAAAGTTCCTATTCACTGCAAACAACTTTAGATCAGGAACAAAGTGACCTTAATCTTTTTTTCTGATGCTTAAGAGATCACTCATCTCAGTGCAGGACTTCCTCCAGGCCTCCCTTCCTGCCAGCCTTTCTGGCTGCCCTGCCTACATTCTTCTCCTCAAGATACAAAGTTTCAAGCCTTTCTTCAGCACTTCAGGGTTTTTTCAGCAGTCGCCAGTCTAAGCATAGTCATCCTTATTTTATGATTTCAGGAAAAAAGAAGTAAAATTTCAGAAAAAAGAAATGAAAAAAACCATATAATTTTGTATCTTAGACACTCTTAATCCTCTTTTAGAAACGTTGATCCTTTTCTAATGTAAGATTTTGAACCATGATCAGCTGTAGGTAATGTTGTATTTTACTGTCTTTTCTCAGTGCGTAGTGGCCCCCACATTTGATTCAAACTGTTTCTTTTGCAATGCAGTGTTATTCTGGACTTTTTAAAGACACTTTTTCAGTCATGCTAAATTTTATGGTCTTTTTCTGCCTTTTAGTATTCAAAGAATACTTGGTATGGTACATCAAAGTGATGTTCTTGTCTAATCTCTAAAAATGGTGCTTGACCAAGTAATGATCCTGCTTACCATGTCATCATTGTGTTTGTGCTGTCTTTTTTTTTCCCTGTAACTCTGCAGAAAATCATATGTCTAATGAATATACTTTTTGAAGATTACAATATAAAATAGCCTATTTAAAACAAAGTAATTTTTTAATGTATGAGGATATTGCTGAGGAGGATAGTGAGACTAATAAAAATACCATTAGAGAATAAGGAGCAGCAAAAATTTAGACCAATTTTTCATCTTATATCTTTGGGATTCAAAATTACTTTGCCAGTAGGAACTTAATGATTTGCCCTTGCAGTGTGTCAGCCTTGGCTGGCTGCCCGATGCCCACCCAGCTGCTTTTTCACTCCTCCTTCCTAAAAGGATAGGGGGGGAAAAAAGATGAAAAATCTCGTGGGTCAAGATGAAGACAGGGAGATCACTTACTGATTACCTTCATGGGCAAAACAGATTTGAGCGAGGGAAAATCAATTCAATTTATTGCCAATTAAAAAAAAAATAGAGTAGGTTTATGAGAAACAAAGACAAAACTAAGAACAGCTTTCCCCAGCCTCCTTGTTTTCCCCAGGCTGAACTTCACTCCTTCATTCTCAATTCCTCTACCTCCTTCCCACCAACCTGGCACAGCAAAGGGCAAAGATGGTTGCGTTCTGTTCATAACATTTCATGTCTTCCACTCCTTCCTCCTCACACTTTTATCCTGCTCCGTTGTGGGATCTCTCAGGGGATACCACCCTTCACGAGGTGCTCCACTTTGCCTCCTTCCTGTGGGCTGCAGTTCTTCAAGATTTGCTCCAGAACGAGTCGTTTCCACAGGGTACAGTCCTTCAGGAACAG
Organism: Buceros rhinoceros silvestris; assembly: GCF_000710305.1. Lineage (NCBI taxonomy): Eukaryota > Metazoa > Chordata > Aves > Bucerotiformes > Bucerotidae > Buceros > Buceros rhinoceros. The sequence goes on along the minus strand of NW_010395820.1, from coordinate 50,125 downwards.
ACTGCTTTAGCATGGGTCCCCCGTGGGGTGCAGCTCCTGTCAGAAAACCTGCTCCTGCGCAGGAGCTCCACAGGCTGCAGCTTCCTTCATGGCACGTCCACCTGCTGCATCATAGAGTTCTCTACAGACTGCAGCGTGGATATCTGCTCCACCACGATCCACCATGGTCTAGAGGGGGACAACCTGTGTCACCATGGTTTTCTGCATGGGCTTCAGGGGAATCTCAGCTCCAGCACCTGCAGCACCTTTTCACCTCCTTCAGCAAGCTTAGTGTCTCCAGGGCTGTTTGTCACATTTTCTCAATCCTCTCTCTCACAGCTTCTGCACAGTTGTTTTTCCTAAATGTATTCTTCAGTACGCTTTTCCAGGGGCACAGTCGGGTTGGTTGCTGGGCTTAGCTGCGTCCCGGGGTAGATCTATTGCAGCTGACTGAAACAGGGTCTGTCTGGCACGGGACAGCACCTGGCCTTTTCTCACAAAGACCATCTCTGCAGACCTCTACTGCCAACAACTTGCTGTGTAAACCCAATACAGCCCTTTATTTTGCCTAGATGAGCTGGTTTGAGCTACAGTAGAACCAATTCTCTGTTCAGTGATTTTAATTTCCGTCTCTGTGTCTTCTAAGTGACGGCGCTTTCTGCAGTTCATGGCATATTTTTGCAGACAGTGTCTGCTTCGAGAAATGAGATAGCACTTGATGTTTACAGTTACTGCCAGGGACTGGTGTGCAGAAAGGCTCTCGCTTAAAGTTGCTCCTACAGAAACCAAGGTCACCGATAAATCCTGTGTGCCATGTTGGAATGCTGGAAGTGAAAGGGTGATATCTAAGTAAAAGGTTCACACCTGCAGGCAGGAGCAGATAGGACAGGTGACCCTAAACTGACCAGCAAGGCGTTCCATTCTGTGTACATCGTATCTGATATAAAGTTGAGGCATCACAAGGGTTAAGCCCTCTTCTGTAGCTGGCATCTGAGGAGGACTTTATCTGTTTTTCTGCCTTTAATCCTAATCTGTGTGTTTCTGTTTCTGAATCCAGTTCCTGTCCACCAGTGAGTCCAGCCTGGATTCTGTGGGAGTTCAGTATTGGTTTTGTATATATTTGTATATATTTTGTTATTTTCTTATTAATCTTATTTCTTTTCTTTTAATTGTTGCTGTTTCATTAAAGCTGTTTTAGGGGTTTTTTCCAGCCCATGAGTCTCTCTTCCTTATTCCCTTTCTCTTTCTGTTCTGGGAATGGAGAAGAGTTTATAGAGAGCATCTGTAATGTGTTTGGTGGCCAGCCCAGCCTTAAACCTAGACACTGGTTGTTCTAATCTGCCTTGACATGTTGCTGTTTGACACAGGTTCAGTCATTGCTGTTTAGGCTTCCTGTGTCTTGATTTCACTCCTGTCATTTTCCTGATGTTACATCTTGCTATTACGCGTGGCTGTGAATAGTTTGTGCAAAGGCTGAGTAAGTGGAGGAAAAAATGGTAGAGTCACAAGGATGCTACAGATGAAATAGGAATGTAGCTTTTTCTCTGGTATGTTCTTTCTGTCTCCTTCATCCTGTAACATGCTAATTCAGAAATGGAGTTGATATGGAGGGTAAGTGTTCAGAAGTGTTTTTAAAGTATTGTTGTGGTACTTAGTTATAGTACTATTTGGGAGGAGTGGGGATGTAATCCTTCCATGTCACTTCCTCCTCAGCAAAATTATACTTCTACACTTGACAGATGATGAAGCAAATCTATTACGGTGTGAAACACTTGGCTGCATTTGGCTGAGGTCACGGGCAAATATGTGAGCTGGAGATGGATGGTGTTTTGTGTCAGATTATGTCTAGAGGCAAAGTGCACCCCCCATATTTTGGGTGAGGTCTTTTCAACTGATGGTAATGATCAGCAGTCATCACTGTGACAGCACGTTGTTCATTATTCAAGATGGATATTGAATTATTTTGTGTGGTGTCTTCTGTTTCTTGACTAGATTGCTAGACTGGTTTCAGAGAAAAAAAAATCTGAATTCTCTTGTTTGTTCTGTCATGAGATTTCCCTTTAAAGGGGGAAGAGGGTTGTGTATGAAAACACATCCAAATTAAAGTATTTACCAGGTATTTCTGTGAGTGCAGTCTCACTTTACTGAATGTTTGCATATAGTGAATAAAAAAGGGGTAATTTTTTAAATAGTCAAATTGAACAGCTGTTTTGAAATCCAAACTGAATATTCATAAACTCTCTTCCTGCCTTATTTAACTGATTTGAGCTTTTAAAGCCTAATGCTTGCTTGGAAGTTGTTTTAGAATTGTAACTAACAATCTTCACATGTTTATACAACACATATGGCACATATGCAGGCATTATCTTCATATTAGCTAAATTTTGTTAACAAAAAGATGATAGAACATTGAACAAATGTATCACTCGCTGACTTTATTGCAGTTTTATAAGAAGCACCATTATAAAAATGGGTATGACATTTGCATTTCTGTTTAATTGCTGTTGAATGAACATAAAAAGGTAAGAGAGCCAAGAGAGCTTATTAAAACTGAAATGAGGTCAAGTGATAAAAGGATTATATTTTAGTGGTACTGCAGTCAGATCTGTCACTCTCCCCACAAAACCAATCTTATTCCTGGATTTTTTGATGGGGAGAGAGGATGTAGAGTTATATAACCACTCTTGTTTCTTTTGCGCTACACTTGATTTACAGGGTCTCTCTATGTCTGTTTTTTTACTTGGAGGACTCAGTAGCCCAAGGGACCTTCTGGAGAATAATGTAACTTTTTCTCTGCCCTGAAATAGCCTCCGTTTTTCTCTTTTCTTTCTTTCTTTTCCTTTTTCTTTCCCATCTCGGAATGCACCAAGCTATAAGCAGGGCTCCTGGGCCTCACCATGGCGTGATTCATAGCCATGTCTCTGGATTCCAACATGTCCAATGACATTTAGTAATTGAGAATTATCTTGTGAAGGAAAGTATTGAAAGAAATGCTTCACAGTTTGAAACACTAAGGAAGTTAGGAAACTCTAGTCTATGCTGGGCATGGAAATGAGCTATGTTCACACCGAAAAATAATGTATAATCACATAACTAATAACTGATTCATACTGTAAGTACACAGAAAGGTAGAGCTAAAGGTATATAACAAGCATTTAAGTCAGGGATTTCCTATTTATTTGCATTGGTGACATCATGACAAAGGCTATGCTTCTATAAATAATTTTGTAAAAATTCCCCTAGTTTTTAAACTGAAATATTTCTCTGTATAAATGTGCATATATCGCATGCCACTCCACTGTAAGGACTTCTCTCTGCTTCTGAGTATATCAAATACCATCTTGCTGTCTGAAACCACCACAGATGATATTTTAATTTAAGTCACAGACCTAGCTGTGCAGGGAAGCTACAGCAGAAAGCTGTGTGAGAAGGAACCTGGAAGAGGTAGCCTTTCCCTCCTCTGGTTAGGCATTTCAGCGGATTGGGGTGAAATTCTGCTTTGTCAACAGAATAAGCCCATTTCTGCCAAGAGTTCAGCACAGCCTTCAGTCACAAAGGAATGATGAGCTGTCACTGAGCTGGTACGGGAAACAGAACTCCAATAGAGTGTTTCCCACAAAAAAAAGAAAAAAAGAAAAAAAATTCAATTTTGTTCTCTGCAGGGAGATTCATAATTCCCAATAGGACATTGCATTAGTTGAGAAAATCTGCTCAAATAAGCAAAAGCTACCCAAACAAGACTTATTTTTTGTGTTCAGTCTTGTTTGTCTGGAACTAATACCTTACAATTAATTTAAAAAGGAGGGACAGTTCCCTGAAATTCAAGAGCTTTCTGGGACTAGGTTATAAATACCGACCACTGAGATAGCCTCAACTATTTCTAATGAAAGATATCCATGGGATATCACTTTTCCTTCAAACATACATCTTGTTTGAATAATTGTGTATGATGATGCTCTGAAGGAACACCTCCCAAAAATGACAGTTTGCGGAACTGAGTCACCCTAGTCATTTGGTTTAGCTGTGTAGTCTGTAACGAGGAGCTGCAGGAATAAGGAATAAACAAATATTCTATTTCTACTGGACCTCTCTCTGTAACAAATAATACTCACGTGCTAATGGTACTTAAAATAGGTGCAGTTCAGTTTTGGTTTATCATGTCCTTTTGCAGTTTACTCTTCACTGTGAATGAATAATATCATTAACATTGCAAAATAGTTGTAGAAACCGAAAAACACATGTGGAATCAGGAAAGCTTTTCTTATTCTCTTTTACTACCGGTGTTTTTTACTCGGTTAAGATAATTTTGGATTTACAATACTCTTTTCATAATAATAGACTGGATTGCTGTCATGTTAAAGGGCTCTTGGGATAATACTGGTGTTTATCAGAGCTATCATACATTAAAATTGATGTTTCCTTTTATGCTGCAACATATTTGAACAAATTTTTGAGTTCTACCCTTTTTACATAAAGTTTCCGTGTTTCAGACATTTTGACTGTGTTAGGAGGAATGACCTTATTCATTCCTTGATTGAAACATGCATAAAATATAGAAAACGTCCATTTATTGTCCTATCTCACAAAACATATCCTTCATTTCTGAGGCAATTTACATTTAAATATATGTGCATTTATGCATTTGATTAATAGCTGTTCTACAGCCGTTGGTATTTTGTAATGGCTGAGATTCAAAAATCAGCTATTTCAAAAATGATTTAACATAATATCAGAAAAAGTCTGTAATTTTACGTGGATCCTGAAAGAAGGTGCAAATAAATTCTTAAGGGCCAACTCTTCTGTTGCCAACACATTTTACAGTATCATACAATATTCTTTTCACCAACACCAGTGCATACACATAAAAAGGAAAAATCTTCCTCTGTATGTTGAAGACTGTGGGACTTCTGCTATGATCTCAATAGTAGCAAGAGTCTCTCAGAAATTTCTGCCACCAGAAAAGGGAAGCAGAACATAACATGAGGGCTTCAAAATTGTGTTCTTCAAAACATTTATGTCATGTCAGTGCTTTACACAGTTCAGCAAAACACTTTCCTTGCAGATTTACTTTGGTGTACTACAATTTGTGCTCTTATTCAAGATCTCCACGTTTCAGTGTTGCCCTTTATCTTTCAGTAACTGGAAAATGAAATATTTATGAGTTATTTTTCTCCTTGGAAAAAAGAGGAAAGAGGGAAATTATACAGAAAGCTTCAGTATTATGGAGTAACAGTTGTCGATCCATAATTACAACGGAGGATTTCCCAAAACAAGCCCTGCTGGGGAAAAAAAAAGAAAACAAACCTTAAGCTGCTCAGTAAAACTCAGATTTTTCCAATTTTTTATATGTTCTTTTTCTGTCGTCACAGTACAAATTTTTTTGGTCACTTTTATAATTATGCTCTCCTGAAATCTGGCATTTTTGCTACTGTTTTATATTTGGGTTTTTTTGCAGTAGTGCCAAAACTGGTTTGCTTAGACGATAAATATTTCTGTTATTTTCTTGGCCCCTATGAAAACAAATGTTTTGAGAATATTTAGGACTTAAGGAACATATATTGATACATTTTCTGTGTATTTATGAGATTCATAATGTAAAAAATTACATTTTTGGAACATATTAGAATGGGGGTAAAAATTGTAGGTAAAGAGAAACACGTAACTTTCAGAGAAAAAACAGGTAGAAGACATACTACTGTGAAACTGAACATTAAGAAAACAGAAATTGTATTTCAGGTTTTCTAGGAAGATTGAAAAACTGATTAGATATTTTGTATGATTTTGCTTTAGATTTTGAAAAGTTTCAGAAAATCATTAGACAACAGGATTGCCAGAATATGATGCACTCAAAAGTAGTTATGATCACACTCACAAACTGACTCCTTTTACCACAGGATGCCATGACCTGGAAGTCTTTAGCTTAAAGTGCACTGAAAGGACAGTGAACACTTTATAGAGAAATAGTCTTAGAGAATGGGAGTTTTCTCTAGCAGAGTCACCAAGTGAGCAGAAGAGACCAGTTAGAAAGAGAGGCAGGGAAAAAGCCACCTGGAAAAACAAAGGAGACCTTGAAGATTCCTGTAGCCTGTCAAAAATGTCTCATCCTGTCTCGTCTCTGAGAACTGGTTGATGGTGCTCAGTTTTAACGTAATCTACTGACACCTTGTCTGCCATCACGCGTGTAGTATCAAGTCAGTCAGACTGTTTAGTGCCTAAAGATGATCACAGAAAGGACAAAGGCTCAATGAGGGTTGGAGGAGCAGTGATGCGTAAAAAACCCCCAGGACATACGAGTGGAAAAACACCCAGTGAAATCACTTGGAGAGGCTCCTTCCCAGAAGGTCTTCAGGCTGAAGGGCCTATGGGACTTATTGTGGGGAGCAGGAAGGAAAAGTATTTTTTTGTTTATGGAAAAAGTACTGTTGAATGGTGTTCTGAAGGGATTCTGGGGCTACAGGGAATGTTTTAGGGGATGTTTAGGGGAAAGACCATAGGTGGGAAAGAGACTAAAGTGTATTGAGAAGAACGGTGGGCAACAGATGTAGTAGAGGATAAAAGGTAGAGGGACAGGGAAAATGAGATAAAAGGCTGTCCAGTAGAAATAGGCTGATAGTGAGTACTCTTGTCTGAGACTGCTGTATTCTGTCCCATCTTCTCGTTAAAGGTATCTCGTACTGTGTTCTGTGTGGCTGTGTTGTGTACGCTAGGCAGGCACTGGTGCATGCTAGTGAACTTCAGGCTGTCCTAGCTGGTGAGTAGGGCTCCAGTGAGAGTCTGAGCTCCAGCAGCTGGTGGGGGCTGCAAACTGCATACTCCGCTGCCAGCAGCTGTGGACCTGGGGCCTGCTGCTTGGGCTGAGCGCCCAAGGCCAGCTGCTGGAGGTGTCCACGTATTGTGCTGGTTTATGTATGTGTTCCACTAGCTGACTTCAGCTCGATCATCTGCAGGGGTAGAGCTGGGTTGAGTCAGCGCTGCATTTCTTCTTTCCAAGAGCACTGTGCATCTGTGCAGCCATCTGCAGGGGTAGAGCTGGGTTGAGTCAGCTCTGCATTTCATCTTTCCAAGAGCACTGTGCATCTGTGCAGGTGCCCATCTGTGCTGGCCATGGGTGTTTGTGCACGTTCCCCTCTTGGGTATGTGTGCTTACACTGTCTGCTGGCGGAACCTCGTGCATCCTCTTCTCATCCGTCTAACAACTGGATTCAGCTGTCCCTAACGAAGACATCAACAGTGCAAGCAGACAGAAGTCATGTTTCTGAACAAATGGCAAGAAAATAGCTATCTAACCCAAGTTGCAAATAGATGAGTTCGTCCGTGAAAAACGTGAAAATGTTTAATCAATACCGGAATTTACAGGTTCTCCTTGTTCTTTCGCAATCTGAAGAAAAAAATCATGACTGAAATAGAATACAGAAACAAAAACACAAACCAGAAAATGTCGTACATAAATGACAATATAGGTTAAATTTTCTATTCAGAAGGAGTTTATATATTCATTCAATTCTCTACCGATTATGCAAACAGATGTCAGGCGTTTGAGCCGTAGTGTATTTATAAACTGAGCTAAGCTATGTTATACAGCTATTCCTATATTTAGATAGTGGGGAACTGGGGGTGAAGCTAGGTCACAAGGAACAGCAGATGATTAAACCAGCAGCACCAGCCCCACTGGAAGTTATCTCCTGCTACAGGGGGAAGCCTCCAGACAAGCCAAAGTAGAGATTCTTCATCTCTAACAACTGGACTTTTCTGTGAGACCACCACTAAAAATCTGTGTGTGAGAGATCTCTCCTACTGTTCCCCATGTATTTGTGGTGAAAGACAATGACACATAAAGGTTGAGCCAGGGACCAAGTGGAAAAGGAGAGCTGGAGACTCTCAACTATCTGAAATGTATTTGAACTTGTTCCTTTTAATACTGACAAATTTCTTCAAATCCTGATGTCTTTTCAGGATGTAAATTTATTATCTGGGAATTCAAGACCTTTCTAAAGCTCTGCTTTAGTAGTCGATTAAGGACTGCCAAAACTGACTTTTCTGCAGAAATTTGTTACTTTTTTTTGAGTTCTAGTTCAATCTGTGCACAGCAATGCTCTTACATTCATCTGAGGGATGCCATACTACTTGAGAGACCATCTTCTCTCAATTTCTGCTTCTGGTAGAGAAGACTGATTTCTGAATTGTTATTTCTTCATAGAAAAGTAAGAGTAAACCAATAATAATTAAAACTGTTTCTTAACAAATGTAGCAATCATAAGCATTGGAATTATTTACTTTTTAAATTGAGAGTCATAGTGCAATTTCATCTGAAAATTTCCAGAAGTCTGGAGAAGTGGCATCAGTATGCTAGGAAAAAGTTAGCTTTGACGCAGTAACCTAATAGATGTGATGATTTTTCTCTTGTTTGATGTCTGTTTTCAAAGCATGTCATACTTATTCCTGTTTTTCCTGAGTTGATATGGAAAGGAGTTATGGAGAGAATTTCAAAGAAATCTTATTCTTGAGCAAATGTCTTTCATCTAGTATCTATAATTACTAGTATAATTGTTGGATATCTCTGTCCATATCTACCTTTAATGAGTAACTGATAATGGAACATGGGAAATCTCTATTCAGAGAAGGACACACTCATGCAGCATTAGCAAGAGAGGAATATCTAATCATTCAGATACAAGACAGAAAACTTCAAGGGATATTCTATATGCAGCTGCTTAGCAGCAACGGAAGAATCTAACTTAGCATTTGAGACTGAGTGATAGGATCTGTTCTCCTCTGGCTGTAGTTGAGAACTGTAGGTTACACTTGTGCTAATTCATCAAGTAAAAAGAGAGGGGAAAGGGAGAAACCATTCAGCATCTTCATTTCCAAGAATATTTTCAGTCTTAGTACTATAAAAGATGGCACATTGCGTTTGCAAAATGATGATCTGGTGGTAAAGATGTTCCAGTATTTGATGACCTTCTGAGTCATCAGGATGCAGTAACGCTCAGATGTTCCTGAATGCGAAACCCTGCATAGGAACAGCTGCTCGGGCATGCACTGTTGCACCAAATGGTAGACATCATTTTAAGGGCCTCTGGCTTCAATAAGTAAGCATTTTTTTTTTTTCATTCATCCTCGTACCAACTGGTTGGGGATTTTTTTTGTTTTGTTTGTTTTGTGTAAAACCTTGGAAAAAGTATTTTTCTTTAATAGTTCGCCTCCACCTCCAGCCAGTAAAAAAAAAAAAAAGCAGATATTCCTTGAATAACAGTCTATGCAGCTTTACAGAAGAGGACCTGGGGGTCCTGGTGTAAACCAAGTTGAACACAAGCCACCTTGCAGCAAAGAAGGCCAATGACAACCTGGACAGCACAAAGTATTGCTCACAGATTAAGGGAAGTGAGCCTCCCCCTCCAGTCAGTACTGGTGAGGCCACACCTGGAATGCCGTGTCCAATTCTGGGCTCCTTAATAGCAGAGAGCCATGGACAGACTGGAGGCAGTCCAAAGAAAGGCCACAAGAATGATGAAGGAACTCAAGCATCTCTCCTATAAGCACAGGCTGAGAGACTTGGGAGCATTCAGCCTAGAGAAGAGAATGCGCAGTGGGCATATACATATCTGAAAGGAGGGTGCAAAAAGGGTGGAGCCAGGCTCTTTCCAGTCTTAACCGATGACAGGACCAAAGGCAATGGGCCCAAACAGAAGGTTCCGTCTGAACATTGGGAAACACTTTTCACTATGAAGGTGACAGAGTCCTGTCACAGTTCACTCAGGAATGTTGAGGAGTCTCCATCCTTGGTGAAAGTCAGAAACCGTCTGGACATGTTCCTGGGCAAGCAGCTCTAGGTGGCCCTGCTTGAGCAGGTGGTTTGGATCTGATGACCTCCAGAGGTCTCTTTCAACCTCAGCTGTTTTGTGATTCTATGATTCTATAAATGAAAGAAGTGGGAAGAATAATAAATCTGTTAGCCATAATACTGCATTTCTGTTATTCTGTCATATGGTGCTACGGAATAAAATTTACTCTTCTTCATGATCATCAGTTCCCAAGCAAAAGCATTTGCCATTATCTCCTGAGTTATAAGGAGATGGTCTACCTAGAGGCGTTTCATGCTAAGGTATTATCTCCCCACTGCAGTTTGTGGAAAGCTAAAGGGATTTTCATGTACAAGGGTATGATCACACAGCTCTTCAGGCTTCTGTCTCCTTCAGGAATATACATTGATCTACTGCAGAGAAAACATTTAATACCATCTGAAATGCTATTCTGAAATGATATTCCAAAATGTTTCCGTTTTAGCTCTTTATGACTCACTGACCCAAAATGTCTTCACTAACAATCCTGGGAAGCCTCATTGAAAACAGTAGCTAATTTAGCACTTAATGTGTAATTAACAATAAAGTATTAAATGTACTGTTAAATTTTGTCTAGTGGTAATCCATATTGTACTCATCCTATATACTGTCTGTGGCACAATGATTTTTTTGATTGATTCCCATGCTTTTTTACCGCCTCTAATATTTTTACCTGCAATCCTCATGTAAGTGCTATTCTCTGAAAGAGTTCACATACCAAATATTTTAACAGAAAGTTGTTTTATAAAATTGGGCTTTACTCACAGTCGATAACATGCAGGTATAGTATTAGTATGCTTTAAAAATTTGCTTTAGATACATATTCCTATACTACAGGAACATAGATTTACACTAGAGGAGTATTTAGATATTTCTGTACTGTAAGACTATGGAATTTCTTTTTTTTAATTTATCTGAAAGGAAGCTTTAATTTTAAATAAAATGTTCTATGGGGATATTAGTTAGTTCTATGCAATTTTGTTTTCCATGTAATTGTCAGTACAAATTCTTAATTAAGATTATTGTCATAATTTTGTTCAAGTATTTTCTACCTAGAAAGTGAGGTTTTGTTAAAATGTGGAAATCAATGTCAAATTGATTCCAGCTCTCACAAAGGGATAAGCTTCACTTAGACTTTACAAAAGACAGAGATCATACAGAAAAGTCAATAACATAGAAGTGTACATGTACATATTTTTTCTAGCTTACTCACAAATGAATATTTAAGGTATTATAAGGATGAGAAAATTCAGTTCCCTTTCTAAAGGCTTATTTGTATTTCGTTTTTGTTGGCCAGAACATCAATTAAAGTCCTTTCACATCAGTCAGCAGCACTCTCTAACACAAGGAAAGTGTTATTTTTACAGTTAGACTTTGTACTTTGACATTCTCTTTTGGCAGTGTTGGAGAGGAGAAGGGGAAACTTGGGATGGTGGCATGTACCATTGTGTCAGAAGAAGACATCATGAAAGTTTTGGCTTCCAAGGATGGAAGCGGGCACTAAAACCGAACAGTACTTTCTGGTGTGACTAATTTCAACATATTAAAGCAAGTGTCTTGCAGAGCACTGATATTCAAATACTCCTAGAGGCTCATGTGCAATGGGTTATTTCATAGTATCATGCACATAATTAGGTGACCCTTGAGGAAAGAAATCAGTGCTTATATAATCCAACTGAGGTCAAAAGCAGTTTTCAAACTGGGTTGGACCCCCGGGGTGTGGAAGCAGGAGATAATTTCTGAGGCGCAGAGGAAAATTCCAGCTGGCCACTTTTCTTCTCTCTTCCCCCGCTCCTGCAGCGCTGCCCCAGCGCTTGCAGCTCGATTGGCTCCGGAAGCTTTGTGGAAAAAGCAATCTGTGATTTGAGCTATCAGAGCCAGGGAGTGTGGAAGCCTGCTGTGCCAGAGTTTGGGGCGGGGAAACAAACAACAAAGAAGAACGTTGCATAAAATGTTTAAAAACTGATATCCTGCACAAATGGTCTGGAAGCCACAGGCTGTTGAGGATATCAGACCTTTCTACCAAGGTGACTTCACTGCGTGGCAGTAATTCGTGCTGCAGTAGGATACACTGGCCTTCCACCCTCTCCTGACAGCCCAAGGCCTCAGGCATGTCCTCAAATAACCCCACTACTGTCTAAAGTCTTTAAAATTTTTTGTGCAAAAGTTTTAAAGCTCACAAAGAGCCTTTGGAGCCACTGGCCAAGAACACAAGTAGCTTATCAATAACATGTTTTTCTTCTTCTCTTGAATGAATGCTTTTCTCTCCAGCTTTCAGGCATCTGAGTAACTCTAACAGAAGTTATGTAGACTGAAAAAGGACTGAATTGTGACTATAAAAACTTGAAAAAACTAATTAATGAAATAAAAAAAAGTTTTCCCCTGAAATGTGACGGGCCATTTATAGAAAGTGGCTATTGACATCAGTGGCTGTTTACTTATTAAAATACAAAATACTGTGAAGAAAAGACATTTCTCATAATTTCTCTTTTTAATGTCCAGTTTCGGAGGAGTTGGAAATGAAGTTACATTCCCAACTCAGCTTGTATGATCAGGGGAAACATAAAAGAGATTTTTTGCTTTCTATTTGTTCTCCTGATAAATAGCATAATACTATTACCCAGCTCAGTACAAGCAGCACTCTATTAAGGCAAATCTTGCAACATTTTTAGTATTTAAAAAAATTTAAAAAATGAGTTTGCTGTCATGATGAACACTGAAAGAACATGTCTGCTCTACTGCCAGGTAACCTCCTGATTAGTTATCGAGTTTAATTTACCCTGCAAAACTCCAGTGTCATGACAGGCCATGTACTACAAGTATTACACCCCTCAAAAGTGAAGGAGAAATGAAGGGTATGCAGAGGAACGTGAAGACTTAAGCCTGCTGTCTTAAATGAAAAACATTGTTAAAGGGCTTGGCTCCATTTGCGGGTACCGTTACTGTACTGCAGTTCCATTACCTCTTATTTAGACCTGCAGAAAGATGATGTGCCTGATGATCAATGCCAGCATCAACAGGCCCCCTTGGCCTGTTTCTCCCTGCTTTGAATGCTGCCTCTCTGTACTAGATGAAGATAGTCTTATCTTGGACACCTTTGATGAGAGGAACTGCTTCTTCATGCAGAAAGCAAGTTGGCTGCACTCTGCAGCTAAAGAGGGTTTGGGTTAAAAATCCCTTTTCAGAGGAGTGTTGAGGATTTTGGAAAAGTCACTTCTTTCTAGTCCCAAAGACAGCATGTCTTCAGTAGAAGCTGTACACTGTAGTCTCCTGAATTATCCTGCTGGTGAAGGGTTCGCGTAGCAAAGCACCAGAGTGGACAAGGACCGCACAGAGTCCCAGCTGCCCTCCTCTGTCAGGAACACGTATGAGGAGGGTTGCTGCCTGGGAGGCACCGAGCTGTGTAAATCCAGCACTGAGTTCCCTCTGGTGAGTCTGAACAGGAGATTGTCAATTACTGGGTTTTATTCAATGCAGGAAAAAGTGGAGTTCATTAGAGTAACCCGTGTGGCCCATTTTAGAGTTCTATTGTATAAAGAAATTATGTTTTAAGTGCCTAGTTCTGTAAGAAATTCTTTAAATGTAGATGTCAATATTGTAAGTGCTTAAGTTTAGAGAGACTATTCTTGTGCTCTGTTTGTTCTCGTCTGGTTTCTTCCTAGCGTTGCCGCTTCCTCTCCCTCCTGTTCTTTGCTCTCTGACAAGTTACCTGCTAATTTAATTTCTTTTTCAGATAAATTTGATTTAAATGGATTTGTTGTCTTAAATAAAAATCATGAAACAGCTTCTTGCTTCCTGTTTTTGCATTTTATATGGTTTAGATCTCATTTTTTTAGTGCTTGAAAATCTATTGAATAAAATAGGTAAATGAAAATCTTCACTTACATGGCGGAAAATTGTGATGGGTTAAGATGGCACTGGCAGGGTAGAACAGATATTCTATATGAATGTACATCTATAACAGCTGCAGGTCAAGTAACATTAAGGTGAAATAGGTACTGATGAACCGATGAGGTGGGTGTCCTTTCAAGAAGAGGAAGGGGTAAAAAGCAGAACTCTTCTGATCTTATTTAAGCAGACTCCTGTTAGTCAGTCCTTGATATACTTTCACATGGTTGCTGTACAACCAAGAAATTAAATAATTTCAGATAAGAAAAGGTGAATTACTGATACGAGGGAACTGTGGGAAGCTGGGCATTAGAGCAACTACTCCTGGGATATAGAAGTCATTGAGAATGTATGTCATTTATACGCCTTTCTATTCTTTGTTCTATCAGTATCACAGGATTAAATTACACATCCAGTGCTACTGGGCCTTAAAATTTTAAGGATGATGAATGGCTACAGAAGTGAAAGTCCTATAATGGAATCAATATATTTAGTAGATATGACTGCTGTATTTTTTTACTTGAGCGCTTATAGACCAGTAGTGTACAAATGATGTGTTAGGGTGAAGATGACCCCGTGGATCCAAGTCAAACGCTGGGGCAGCCTCTGTCATACCGTATGAAATAATTTTTGTTCATCAGTGGTAGCAGGAAGATGAGTATTTTTTTAGTCCTAATGAGCGACTTAATCTTATGGACAAGGAAGAGGAAATACGTAGAGTCCTAGTAAGCCCTCTACGATGGATTCATAACGTCTGATTTTCATTGCCTGAATTTTACTTAAGTGGCTGTTGTAGATTTGAGATTTTATACTGGAAATACTTTGAAGTGCAGCTGCCTAGTGGTAATGATCCAGAGTTTGGACCACGCTGGAGAACTAAAGGAGAAAAATTGTTCATAGGATTTATTCTTAATAATGAACATTGGGTTTCCATGGGGTTATAAAATTTCCTTAAACTCATGACATGGCGGGGGGTTGTTTGTTTGTTTGATTGTTCTGGTGCCTCCAGTAAGAGACACATGGAATTTTTTCTTAGTTCTAACACATGAACATTTTTTATCCTCTGAGGTATATGCATGCTTGCTGGAGGGCTATGCTGCCTGCTACTTTTTCTGCTAGCTGAGGGGCTTCACATCTACTGTATTCATCATGGACAGCTGTAATCAGCAAATTCACCTCCTCCTTCATTCCCACCTGGTGACTCTTTAATTTTCTTTCTCTTTTTCTGTTTTGTGACCCCGTTAGCTTGGTCTCTTTTGCTCATACTGTTTGTGTTTCTTTGCCTTTTATATAATTCTTTTGGGGTTTTGTTTCATCCAGCAGCTTTGGTTTCTGACACAGAGTGTGAGATGAGTGGATTGACAAAGTACTTAGAGTCACAGTAAGAAAGTCTGTGTCACTGGGGGGCGTCCAGAGCTTTACGTCCTTTTGATGATACTTCCGGCTTTTGAGACAAAAACCTGTTAAGGAACTTAGCTGACAAAGTATCCATCCGAAATGTTTCAGTACTTTATATCGGACAGTTTAGGACGTAATTGCCTTAAAGCCCAGCCAATTTGTGTTTCTCTCTGCATGAAGCTCCTATCCATGTGAGTCAAATCACAGACACATAAAACTTTGAGTAATTAAATACCATCATCCTCTTCAAATAATTGATTTAAACATTCTAAGATATTTCCAAAATACCTCTTTTATGGAGCAGTAAGTGTAAGCTGCATCTGGTAAAGAATCTATGGTTGTGGTGGAAACTTGCATTTGCCTCAGAAGGAATTCTCGCTCTGGCGACTGATGTTGCCACTGTTGTAGAACAGAGCTCTTAGTAGACCAAAGTGTAAATGAGAATTTCTGACCAGTTCACTCTGAATACTGAAGGAAGACAAAAGAACATATATGACAGTTTTACCTAGATTACTTCTTCAGAGAATGGGATGAGAGTTAAGTGGGTTTTGTGATTTTTTTTGCCTCCCAGCTCCTTCCAGAAATTTTTAAATCATGAGATTCAGTAACATGAACACAACATAATGCTCAAATACATGGAATTTTTAAATATTCAAATTAAATACTAAATACCTCCCTGTCATCCAGTAGCAGAATACTCTCATCTAGTTAGTGTACTCTTAACCCTCAGAGCTTGATGGATTGTATAGACCTTCTCCCTGTATCCAAGGGATAGAACTTTCAAGAACAGAGAATTTTGCCGATTTGGAAAAACTGGCTTAGGTGAGTTTTTATGATGTTTTCAAGCCACATAATAAATAAATAATTATTCCAAGGAGCACCTGTGACAGTGCAACCCCCCTGACTGCTTGCACAAAGCTTGCACAAAAGATAGGCCCTACGGAAGCCCCTGATAAATATCAGGTGCCTACCCCCCAGGGCTATCTGGTGCCAGGAGTCTAGACTCCGTTAACTGCCCCCTGTCTGTGTGGACTGAAAATGACCACAGTTTACACGTGACCAGGGTATAAACGGAGCCCTGCCAGAGAACCGTGTTCAGTTGGTTCTCCTTGGAGCAGCAGGTAGTGCAGTCAGAGACTCTCCCCTTGGATTGGGATGCTGGTCGAGGAGACTTCCCGGAACTCCTCTTGGATCAGGATGCCCTCCAAGTGTATCTCCCTGGGATTGAGTGACCCTCACCCCGGAGTTGGCAAGTGACCCTCTTGGTAACACTAAGTGAGAGATTCTCTCTTTATATCAGTGAGCTGTGCACACTGTGGTTCATCTGCCTTCGAGTGAGTTCTCTAAGTGCTCAAGAATCTGTTGTGCAGTAATAATTCCCAACTGACATCCAAACCCGTATAGTCGGTGTGCCAGGCAAAATTTGATTGCAATAAATCCACATTTTTCGGAGAGCTGCTGCTGTCTGGTTTGTGGGTGCCTCTGCGACAGCACCGTAATGTAGGAATAACACAACATACCGTAATGAAAATGTGTTCCTTAAAATACTGGATGACTTTAAATTGCATGTACAGGTAAGAATGGTGACTGGCTCTTAAATAGCTTAAAAGCAGCAAGAGTGATTCGTATTCTGTGGATGCATTCCTTGCTTTGCATTAAAATTAAACAACTTTATTTTCTATTTACAGTCAGATTCATGAACAGGGTAATAAATTGTACAGCTTCATTATAAAGTAATAATATTATGTTTGTTTTAATTACAAGTCTGTGAATTAGCTGGATAGCTAATGGCCATTCCATTCCAAAATTTACACTTCTAAGAGTATTCTCCAATTTGATGGTTACTTATATATCTTCCTTTTCAGTTTCCATTTTCTTTATAAAATTGAACAATAGAGTTCTTTGAATAAAGTACCTCTTATCCTTTGTCCTTTCACATTTCCATCTCCTCATCTTGAACAGAAAAATGACATGGATATTAAGAAATCTAAAGAGAATGTGAAAATGGAGCCATCTTTGAGATTCTGCCATGTCTGATATGCGAGACTGTTGTAAATCAGCAATCAACTCATAGTGTCTGAAAATAGAGATAAGAAAATGAATGTTTTCTCCATGCTCTCTGCAAGATCCTCTTTCAACAGATCAGGGGTCACTTGCAAAACAGAAAAAGAGAAATCTTGCATTGTCACAGTGTGTTCCTGTGGAGTACTCAACTTCATACACTCATATGTTGCCCACCAGGAAACTCACAAAAAAAAAAAAAAAAAGTGGTAATTTTGTCTCTGAGC
Organism: Buceros rhinoceros silvestris; assembly: GCF_000710305.1. Lineage (NCBI taxonomy): Eukaryota > Metazoa > Chordata > Aves > Bucerotiformes > Bucerotidae > Buceros > Buceros rhinoceros. The sequence goes on along the minus strand of NW_010395820.1, from coordinate 32,733 downwards.
CTAATTAAAGTGTGTAGTGAAATGTGGGAAGGAAGGAAGACAATGTTCTCTAGTCTCTGGCTCTGTGACATGCCCAGCAGCAGAGGAAGTTACAAGTTTCAGAAGAGATCCAAAACTAATGAAAGCTGGCCTGGGAGCATAGGCATTGGGGGCTAAGGTAAAAAACTTATCAGTCTGTTAGTTTAAGACATCCTTTATTCTGTAATTGGAAGACTCATTTTAATTAAAGGCTGCAAGAATGTTCCCGCTTCCACTTGGAAGCATGCTCAGATCTGATGAGGTGGCTCTTGGTGTGGTGCTTGAGTTCCGACTTGGCGCTGGCCTGTGGTACCATAACGTGATTTGTTCACCCTGAAGAACTGTTGTAATGGTGTCTGAGAGCAAGCTGGTTGTGTACTTTCGTTGGTAAATACATGGAGATTTTGTTGCATATTTACTTTGAGGGAAATTTTTCTCAAAGACACAGTAAGGACAATAATGTTAGAAGGAATTCAACAAAAGGGAAAGATAAACATTTAGTCATAGAGTAAGGCCAACGAATGTCTTCTAAATACTGTAGTTAGTGGGTGAGAAAGAAGTAAAATTATCCTGAATGGCAATAAAATACACAGAATATGCAATGTCTGACTTTCTAACTTTTGCTTGGGATGAAAATAATTACTTAAAACCAATATCATATACATTGGCATTTATTTTTTTTCATATTAGACTTTTATTTCTATTTTTATTGCATTACAGAAACTCAACTTACTGTATGAAAGTGTCCATTTCGCTGACCGTGGGTGAAAATGACACTGGACTCTGCTACAATTCAAAGATGAAATATTTTGAAAAAGCTGAACTTAGCAAAAGCAAGGAAATCTCATGCCCTGAAATTGAGGATTTTTTATTTCCATTTAGGGAGCCTGAAATTCTGTGGTATAAGGTAAGGAATGCAAAAGATTTTCACCTTCAACAAGCTATTATGCAATGTTCTTATTATTTTCATGATCTAAATGGGATGTGAAGCTGGATTGTTTTAAAATTTGTTAAGAACCGACAACAGCATCAAGGATAGAAAAGAATTAACTAAGAGAAAGAAATGCAAATGCTTCCTTTAGTAAACTTTCGGGCTGGTATTTTCTTTATACCCATTTATGGATGTCACAAAGAATGTACAGCTTTCTGTTAACAAGGGGACTATAAAGAAAAGTGTCACCAGTCTGGGCTGTTTTGATATGCTAAGGAAAAGCCACATGAGCTGCTCAGGCAGCAACTGCTTGGTCTATAACAGGCTAAAGAGTAAGTTTCTAAAAGCTCAGATGTAAGATCTATTTGGAAATACCTAAACAGGCTAGCTAGGCATACTATTATCTGAATGAATGGCTTCATTTTGCAGCACAAAATCCAGCAAAGATTTCCAAAATTTTGGTCTTTACATATTAGCTTTTACTTGAAAATATAATTTCATTGTTCTTATCAGTAACTTTATTTCAATATTGTGTACTGATTTCTAGATAATTACTAAAATGCCAAGTTCTTGCAAATAGAGCTACCTGTGGGCAGTGCACTAGAACTCCTATGAACAGCTGCTTGAGTTTCTTACCATCTGCAGGAAATACTCAGTACACACACATAAGTGTAACAGCAAATAAGTAAATGAAATAGAAGCCTCTCAGCAAGCTAATGTGAAAGAAAACCACCAAAGTAATCAACTCCTCTTCTTTTTCTTGTCAGACGGCAAATATTAAGTCAGCTGATAAAATTCTGTAGTCTATTTTCTTTTTAATCAACATTTAACTGAACTGGAATTTTAGATATTTAGTGTATGCAACGTTCGTAACAAGCCTGGGCTCTTGCCTCGCCCCTTTGGCTTTGAGCAGCGTTGTCAGCAGTGGTCCAACTGTAAGTGTAAGAACAGAGTCACTGAAGTGTTGTGTTATCTTTAAACAGGAATGCAAGGCAAAGACGTGGAGATCAAGTATTGTGTTTAAAAAGGATACTCTTGTCATTCGGGAAGTTAGAGAGGATGACATTGGAAATTACACTTGTGAGTTAAAATATGGATTCTTTGTTGTCAGAAGAACTACGGAATTAACAGTTACAGGTAATTACAGGCTCTTGCTATCTCTTATACTTGGAGAAAACAAAATATTGTGATTTGACTTTGGCATATTTATTCGAGTCATTATACCTACATAAACCACTTTTGGACAAAACTTCGCTGCGTGCCTAGATGAGAATGGTTGATACGTTAAAGCTTCGCAGTTGTTTGTGTAACATTTTGAACAAGTTTGAATTTTGATCTATTACAAAAGCTTATGGGTAGGTTTTGGTTTTGAAGGGAAAATGTGGTCAAGGAACAAGTAATTTCAGTAAGCACTGCCTTTAATGGAAAATAAGATCATTAAGTCTTTCATACTTCTTCACGTGGTTAAAGTTACAGCTTTTCTGTCCTGTGAAACCATGGCCACTCGGTGACGGGTGTGTAAGGGGCAGTGTTTGAGCAGCACATGACTGACGAATGGTAGCATTTTTTCCCAGTTTTCTGTGGTTTACAGTTCAAGGACTTCCTGATCTCAATCATCATGTGCTGTGGTTACTAATTAACCTGTTTTCCATTTGTTCGATTTTTTTAATGCATTTATTCTTGGCTTCAAAACCATTTTGAAGTATCAAGTTCCACAGAGTAATTATGCAATATAAATAAACTCTCTAATTTAGCAAACAACAATTGAAAAATATGCATTTAATATATTTTGCATTTAAAACTACCATATAAATATGTGAAATCCATCATAGATCAAAACAAAATAGACACCGTAATAGTAGTGTCCACAGTGGCAGAAGAGTATGAAGAATTGTCCATTAAATTTTCAATTCCTCACCAGAACTCTAACCTCCGTTTTACAAACACGTAAAGCTTCTAGCTGAACATATACCTAAGGCAGAAAATTAGCCTCTAGAATTATAGGATGACATGGAAAGGCAGGGGTACATGCAGTGTAGTTCCACAATATATTCCCTAAAAGAAGACTGAACCAGGATTTTCCTGGCAAACTGGAATCATATGGTTGACAAAGCTGATTGCATGTTTCTTGCTCCTTCAAAATACCTAATAAACTAAGAAGCATATCTTAGAGAAGGAATTTTGTGGGCTTTTCTCGTTCCTTTTTAATGTTAATATATAAATATATTGCAACTGGCAATTAGTAATAGCACTTATCTTGTGATTAATTTCCTTTTATAGTGAAAAGTTTGCTTTTTATTTTTATGTATGCCATTTGCCCTCCACATTATCAGAAATTACAGCGAATCACGGCCTTTCATTTTCTTCTAGTAGATTAGTCTGGAAACCATATTTTTTAAGTTGTTTCAAGAGAATTCAAGTAATTAATCATTCGTATTTAAGCTTAATATCCAGGATCTCTTAATAAATTTTCTTTTGTATGGAATTGATTTATTTGATCAGTACAGATGGGCGATTACTGTCTAGCGATTAACCTCACAGTAAACATCCATATCCTCTGTTTGACTGACTTTCATATGAGGAAAGCAGAGACAGAGTCTCCAAGAATTCGATTTATACTAGAAGGAAGTTGTCAATGACCTTTTGTAATATATGACGTATGGATTCCAAGATTACGCATCCCCTCGGTGTTCAGGTGATCCCTTCTGTCCCTGTGGTTGACGCTCCGCTGTGCAGCAGTATTTCAAGCAGACTCAGACTGACAGAAAGGAGAAAGAAAAAAGCATTGAAACCAGATGCATGTTACTATTTGTAGTAATAGTTTTTAAAATGTAAGTCATCGCTTGTGGTGTAGGTAGGAGTTCAGTATTTAATGTTTAACTAGACAGAGACAGAAAGAGACTTGGCTGATTTTGATGTGCTAAAAATGAATGAATGCTTATGGAGGAAATTAATTCAGTTTCAATCTCTGCAAACTCCAGCAGATGTAAGGACAGCCTCCAAATTAGTAAACTGCTTGGGTAGTACTGTAGATCTTCATAGCATCTTTATGACATCGTGTGACTCAACAGAACAAACGGATTTATTTGTAACATTACTAATTTTATACTACATCTGTACTGATGTCTTGATAAGACATCAATGCTTTATAGGAAGACATTCATGCTTTATGTGCCTTGTTTTATGCTTTCTTTGTGATTTGAAAAACAGTTTAAGTCGCCCTGGACATACATTAGAAAACACAGACATGTATTTTTTCCGTTTTCCTGTGTGCTATGTTTCCACATACTCCACGTATGTGTTTAAGATGGAAAGTCAGACTTTCTACATTTCTTTGCTGTAATATACTATCTTTCTTCTAGAAAGAGAAAAAACTCCACCTCTGTTGCAAGAAATCCAATAGCCAGATGTGTTACATTTGTATTATTCTATAGGAGCTGAAGATCTGCCTTTGTGGATTGTTACCATCACCTAGTAATAAAACAAATGGTTAATTACATTGTTAAGAAATCGTAGGTATCTTGTTGACATAACAGAATTCAGTGCATTAAAGAGAGGATTAAAGCAGCATTCTTGTCCTTCCATCTCCCAAACAGAGGCAAGGAGAAATGGGCAGAGTACGGTTACACCATCACAGAGATGCTCTCCAATTACCTGAAATTTTCTTCTTCCTTTTTGTCTCCAAAACTCAGATTGGAATAAACAAGATTAAAATAATCATTTTGGAAAGTAGTAGTATTTCAGTAGATAGCCTGTCTCTGAACAATTTTTGCTGAAAGCTCCCTTGGATTGGAAACTAAGTCTGGGCATGGGCTGATGCTTGCACACACGTCTCGAAGGTATTTGTTGTAACCAGTCTTTTTTGCAAATGATAATGTTCTATAAAATAAATCAAAAGAAAAAGCTATTAAGACCTTCTGAAAATGCTCCTTTGCTGAATTCGTGGGGTAGGAAAGATACTAAACCTTTCTCTCACAGACTTATTGTGCTATTTCATGCAAATAATACATACGTTTTTTTGTTTTGGTTTTGGGTTTTTTTTGTTTTTTTCAAATATGCACGAGTTTGAATCTCCAATTCTCAAGTCGTGGGCCCCATAGATCTATTTAAATTAGAATGTCAGACCTAATACTAGGTGACATAGGCACATAACTACACATGAGGAACGTATCCTGTAAGTATGTTGGAAGCATACTGACATTCAGAGTAACCTGAAGTTCCTGATGATTTTTAAGACAGGAGTATGCTGCTCTCCTCATAAAAAAAGGAAGAATAACATAAATCTTATTGGGAAAAAAAGGTAAGATTTCTTCAGACAATACCAAAAAGGATAGAAACAGTTTTCTTGACTTTATAAACAGTCATAAAAAGCTCTCTTTCTAGTATTAGAGTAGAATTTTTTCTATGCATTAGAGTAGAAGGTAGAACATCTTCACCAGAGTTTGTTGGAAGAGCACAGCCACGTGTGGAAGCAACTGCAATGCCATCAATTAGGTCGCAACTCCTGGGTTACTTAAGGCAGGCAGGGTGAACGACATTGGTGAGACAAGGCAGCACCTTGCCTTTCTCACCTCTCTTCCACTCAGTCAGCTGTGGAAGACTGGTGATTTCAGGATCCCCTCTATCTTTCCACGCAGTGGACTTCAGCAGCCTTGCTGTATCCCGTAAGGAAACCGCTGTCACTATTACAGACTATTAAACAATTGATATAATTATGTATGTACATTATCTTCAATATTGATGTTGTGCCTTCTTGTTGTGATAACCTCAGTGCTTTACACCTTGCATACCTATGCACTTCATAGTGAAATAACAAATGGCTCATGTTTGGGCTTAGAATTAAAGTTGAAAAGGAAAGAATAAAGGAAGGAAAGTGACACACTTTAAAAAACTCATTTTATGGGTGGTATCTATCTTATCTAAATATAGATGTTGAAAATCCCTAAGCCATGGAGAAAGATGATTGTCCTTTCTGAGCTTAAATTATAAGCACTGAATGCCAACTTCTCCACACCTTTAAAGTAACAACCATATTTACTGCTCACATCTTTGATTTTATGAGAAACATCTTGTTAATAGCAGCAACATTGCACTAACAATTGTAAATAACACACGAAATCTTTGAATGCTTGTACCCGTTCCTTACCTGGAATAAGGAAGCACTTCTTTCCCAGAGTACGATTTCTTCTTGTAATACGGACGTATCTTTCATGGTTTTATTCGGATAATTCTTTTTGCTTTGATTTTAGTGTTGTTTGGAAGATGTGTATCTCACACTGAAAATGTATTATCATCTAAGTGATTTGAATCAATTTCCTTATTGTTCTAAGATCTAACTTAGAAATTTTCTGCTTTGCAAAATACAAACTATGCACTCATTATTCTAGCTTGTAACTAATGAAAATAGTCATATAAACAGTGTAATTGCTACTTCTCGATTATGTAATTACGTGGTCTAAAAAATCCTGCAATGTGTACAAAGTAATTTGTAGACATTTATACCTTCAGATTGGTCAGATCAGCAGTTTTTTCTTTTATATGTGGAATTTTAATTAAGACATACCCGCTCTCTGTGACATGTTTAATTAAGTGTATGCTCAGACCCGGGAAAGAATCATATTTCAACAGCACGGTATTAATATTGTCATAGTGCACAACACGGGTCAAAAATATTTTTCAGCAGTGTTTTCTTTTTTTTAATTAATTGTTAGGGTTAATAATATTCTTTCTATTACTTATAATACCAAGACATTTGCAAGCACAAACTCTTTACACTTTTGCAGAATTTCATTAAGGTCAAATAAAGTCCATGTTGAGCCTTAAAGAGAGTATGTATGTCCCCACTGCAATATCAAATAATTCTCCACAATGAACTTCGTAAAGCAAAACCAACAACCTTGCATAATGCAACAGCCTTGCCGTTGGAGCATTGCTTATTTAATTCCTCTGTTACTTTTTTAGTTTTAAACATTAAAATATTTTTTTCTATTCTGTTAAAAGTAAGAAGCCCTTATACCTCATAGATGGAATCAGAGCTAATTGGTAGGTTCCTGCTCCTAAAGCCTTTCCTCAGAGATACACTTTACTGTCTTTAGTCATTGATTAGTCCAATTGAAAAACTGCTAGAATGAGCACAGTGTTCGATTTAGAGATTCGAGCATGTTTGCAGTCAAGCTCTAGCAATGCTAAACGTAAATTGATACAAGTCTTGTTATTATTTCAATTTAGCCTGCTTGGTTTAAAATATTTGTTCAATAATCTTGAAAGGGCCAGTTTACTCTTTTCCATCTGCTACCCATGACTTTTTTCATCTTTAGATTTTTTAGGCAAAAAAAGGAATGTAATTTTTCTGTTTCATAGTTATACAGTAGTTGACTGTCAGTGTTGCTTAAAGGCTGGGACTTGTTGAATAAGCTCTATTGCTTTTGCTTTCTGACAGAATTGGTCTTCATTAGCAGAGCAGAAAGTCTTAAATGACTCTATGTATATATGTATTTTTAGTGCAGCAAAGTCCACTGTGAAAACAAGAAGTATGAAGAAAAAAATAAAATTTAATTATATATCTAGCATCACAGCCCACTACATTTGGATCTTATATACATGGCCAGTCATCATATTTTGTGAAGAAAGAAAAAAGGGGGGGCAGACTTTGAAGGTTTTTGCCTAAGTGATCTATATTCTGACTGTGTGAGATACAATGTGCACCCTTTTTTCCCCTCAAAACTTTATTTCCAGTCCTCACTCAATACATCGAAATACAGAAAGGTGCTGCAATAAGCACGTACCTCTTTATTTTTAACAAATGCTAAGTGAGAAAAGTTTTAAAGACCAAAGAGGGTTATTTTCCAAGCATTTAGAGGTTGAGAACAGACTCTGCTCAAATTCTGCAGTTAATGACAGGGATGAAGCTTTTTGAATGCACCCAGCCCCTCCTTGCTTCAGCTGATCCTAATAATTACCAGAGCTGATGCTCATTCCTTTTGTTCGTCATGAATTTAATTCAACTCCAGAACATATTCAGATAGAAGTTCTATTTACTATTATTCTGTGCAAAGACTAATAAACTATAAATCAAACAGTAGACTCATTATGAAAGCAGCGTATTCAAAATACCAACCTAGCATTTTTATAATACATAAAATCCTGTAGTTTTAACAAATTCATGGCTGAAGAGTAGGTTGGATTTGTTTTTAATTATAAATGAGTGATTCTTTTAAAGTGCAATCATTTTTGTATGGCTGAAAACAAGGGGCCAAATTTGTTCATTTGAGTAATAATAATCAGAATGTTATGTAGGAATTTGAATATAATCTCTATAAATGTTCATTTAACATATTAATTGTGAATGGGTTTAGTGGAATATTCAAAGCCAGCCTTATATGAAGATAACAATGAGCAAAGCTTCATGTAATTTACTTCAAAGTAGGTGCAGAAGATGTCATGTACTCTATGTTATAGGTTGAAATTATGAATTGGAAAACCAGCTTCAGCAATTTAGCAGAAGAACAGATGCAAAAGCTGAAGGGAGACAGACTCTCACCTCTATTTCCAACCTTCTGATATTTCTACCTTTGTGATATGCCAAACTGGGGGGCGCACAGAGGCCAACTTTAATAATTGGAGATTATTTCTATCCGTAGTCACTGGAGAGAGAGAGGCTCCTCTAGACAGTAATTCAAAGAAGAAAGAGTTGGGTGGTCAGAACTTATTTTATAAGACAGACTCTATGGGCTTTAGAGAAGCAGTGGAGTTTCCTCTGCCTAAAGCGAGATCTGATGAATAACTAGCTCCTTTTTGGCGATATGTTTATGTTTGTCATTCTGGACAGAGTTCAAATACATGCACAATGCACCTTCTATAACATTACCTCCTTACTTGCTATCTTTTTCTGTTATTTGTCAAGGAATTCCCCAGGACATGGTCACTGTTGCTGAATTTTCTAATTTTGCTACTGCTTTTGAACAATTACATTTTATTTTGCACTTGCCTTGCTATAGCCTAGATGTTCTTCTCTACCCAATAATGTATCTTCAAAAGAGAAGTAATTAGGTTTTTGTGGCTTTTTGTGTGGATAATGTAAAATTAGAACATTGTTTATAAAACCCTAAGATATATTAGAAAGTTTGAGGTTTTTATGTTTATTTCAGTAGTCACAAGATTATTTTAGTTATCCTTTATCACTATTGGTCATGGCCATTGATGCCTCTGCTTATTTCATACAGTGTAACAAATAAAAAAAATTGTGTATGTCTTATGATAGTCACTCGGGTAGATGCTATGGAACAATGTAATTGATGGTGCAGTTTTGTTGGAGTTCTGTACTCCTTGTTGACAATATGGTGTAGGTAAAAAGTTAAGGAGATGTTTTTACATGTGGTAATTAGTAGAAGATTTCTTCTTACTCCCTAATAGAAATGAAGAATTCCACTAAAAAAAGATATTATGCAGCCAATCCAGTGTGTTGCTGTGTATACTGTTGTTGAAATTATAACAGTTTTGCTTATTTCTATCCATAGTGTTATTAGAAACCTGATGACTTTTTAAACTAATATTAGACTTTTTTTTTTTTCTGCAGATTCTTTTAATTGTGGGTTTGTGTGTAAGGTTAAAAACAAAGAAAAAAAAAACAACCCTCCAAATTTCATTTTTACATCAGCTGAGAAAAATTTAGGGAAATGCCATTTCCTGGTGTGATGGGAGTTTATTTCTGTGAGTCAGTTTCATGAATCAAATCAGAGTATTGAAATATAAACATTTTGAGTGGATGTTGTTACTATGGTGCTGCTTCTCACTATTTCGGTTTAGCGTGGTGAAGTTTTTAAGATGAGCTCCATTCTACAGAGAGAAACTGTAGAGAAAAATGTTTATCACAAAAGCTGTGTTAGTGACTAATAAAGACATAAAAGACTTATAAACCCTTATTTCAATAAGTTCTTACAAAAATTTAGTAAATCTCATCTTAAGGCACCCAAGATACTTGTTAAGCAACCTTTTAAAATGTAGTGAAGTGACATTTGATGTCAATGTTTCACGTTCCTTTTACTTTTAGGTTCCCCTAGAGTATGTTAAATCCAACAATATTGTCCTCACCGAGTATTTATCATTTCCCTAGCTTTTCTTTGAAAGCTTTAGATAATTTATGTGTACAACGGAGTCTTCCAGGAGGGTATGGTTTAATAAACTACAGTATAAATTGTACAAGTGTGAGAGCATACGGACCTTGTGTTGCCTCCATTCTTAAAAACAATCTGAACACTACTGCAGTAACTTAGCTTTAAAATGGAGAGACATTTCCCATTGTTTTCAGAATCTTTCAGTTCGCATAGTCAAATTCTTAACTTGGGCTACTAAGTGATATGATATTGGTAGTAAATACTTTCAGTGAGAAATTACAAATCATACATGTATCTGAAATCATTGCAATTATTATTACAGGCAGAGAAACTTTCTGTAAAGAAGAAGAAGAAAGACATTTCATTTACACTGCAGTATTACCTGCCTGGGTGCAGCGTTAAGAGAATAATAGCCTCAAAATCATGTAGAAAATATCTGAGATGTATTCCACTATATCAAAAGTACAGTTATCTTAAAGAGTATTCATGTTTTGAGATGTCCTCTCCTCTTCACCAGCCCCAAAGAAGTAAGTGATTAGACTTTTTTTGACGTTGTTGCCTCGCAGTATTAATTAACCATCTAAAATATCATAGTATATAAAGAATGGATAAATAGAGCATAACAAATTTAAGAAACAAGTTTTATTTGGAATTCATTTATGAATCAAGAGTGAAATCTTGGTTTCTTTGAGATCAGTGGCAGTTTGTCCATTGACTTAACAGGGCAAATATTTAATCTTTTGATTTTTTTTTTGTTGTTATTTACAAAGATCAGAACTCATGGTCATTAAAAAAAACAACCAAAAAAAGTTTTAAAAAACCCTCAAAAAACCCCAAAACCCCACAAATCACCTTGATGTTTTGTTGCTTATTGTCTCATGCAATTTCTTTCAATTAATTACTCAAATACTTTTTTAAAAGAAATTAAAAAATATCTTCATCATGTTTTAGCAACAGGAAAAAAAAGGCATGATAACTACATAATGACCATCCAAAACAGAATGAACCGTAGATGAAATCCTTGTTACCATAATAAAAGGGGGAAATCGACCCATCTGTTTCTACATGACTCCAAAATGTAGCTTTTAATTTTGGGTCTGGCTGAAACTATAGTTCTTCCTAATTTACTCAGTGAATAGTTTGATCCTATTCTTCCTGGAGTCAGCATGGATAAAACCCCTACTGGCTTACTGGAAAAAAATACAGGACTGAAATAAAGCAGCCAAGAGAAGAAATTTTCTATTCTGGACTTCTTTATCTTAAAAGTTTAAAAACCAAAGATATGGGAAAAGGAATAGGAATTAATAAATCAAAATTATATCATAATTTAACTTCTGATGTTTTACATGTCTCTGCGAGAGCTTAATATAGGAAAACAATTTTACCAACTTGTGTTTTTTTTTTTCTGTGGAAAGTTGATAAAACACAGTAATTGTTTGTATATGAGAAAGAAATTGGAATAGCAATAGCATTTTTCATTTCTTTAATATAGTTTTTCCTTTCACTTTCGAGTATTATATTCACATCCAGAACTGCATTAATTTAAAAATATGAGATGTAACTTCATAGAAACAAGACTGAGGAGTGATATAAATCAGTGAAGAGGGAGGAACTAGAGTAGAAAGATGCCTGTGAGTTTTTGCCTTTTCTGAGTCACTCTGTCTCTCGGCACTGCATCCTTCCCATGTTCAACAAGATGATGATATTTCTTCAGTCACAGGATGTGACAAGGAATATTTTCAGCCCTTAATAAACCCTTTATGGATGGAGTCAACAGTCCCACAGTATAATTCTACTCAAGATGTTGGAGGTTTATTTATGATGATTATATCATCTGTTCTGTGATTTTTTTTCCCTGGAGGAAAGATTCCTCTCACATAACTTTAATACTTACACTTATTTGCATAGGAGTGTTGCTCTTCACAGCAGTTCTGTGGCACGAGCGGTGTCTTCCTAATGCTAATGCATGAAACCTCAGATGAGTTATGTTTTACAAAGTCCCACGTCCATCTCTTGACTATCAAAGGAACTTCAGGTGACAAACTAAAATATAAATTTACAATATAGGCATCTAAATTAAATGAATCCTTCTTTAAGGTTTTACAGTTGTCATGCTTATAATCTTTGAAAATAGTAAGTTGGTGCTACATAATATTTTGTTGATATAAAAGAAGTCCAAAATTAATGACATCTTTTTGAAGCAAATGAGAATAAAGCTGTAGTAGAACTGCTTTTTTTTTTTTTTTTAGGCTGAGATATACAGCTGAAAAAAATAAACAAGCTTTTGGGTGTACTAGGCTGTCTTCAGTTCTCAGGGGTTTAATATAGCAGCTGGTCGAATAAAATATATTGCTTCTACCTTGTTTTGTCTAAACCATCATGTCTACAACAACATTACTATTATTGGTTTTCATGTTGTTTAAGTTTCTTTAGGATGAAATCACAGCATGCATTTCTTTAAGCTAGCTGCATTGTACAAAAGAAGTACAAAATAAGTAATGCTTTTTATTAAAATACTACTAGTTTGATTCATTTTGGCAGCTAGAATAAACTGTAATACAGAGTGTACCCTTTTCCATTAGATGCTTTCTTTGAAAGTGATGATTTTGGTTTAGACTACAACTGAAAGCTTTCCTTTTACATTTCACTATTTTAAATCCAACTCAAATTAAACATAATGAAAATTGAGTCCTCTCTGAAAACAAACATTTTCATTTGAGAGCTGCAGTAAATGAAACAAATGTTTTATTAGTAAGGAGGTGGGTTATGATGTTTCAGTGTAGACAGAATAAATATTTTTTAAATTACTGCTTCTGTTCATTCCTTACATGTGTCTTCTAACAGGGCATTTTTAATGTCACTGTCAACTGGCATTAGTGCCCAGGTGAGTAAAAAATCTGAGGAGGGATGTGATTTTTATTTTGTCGTCATATAGCTCCTCCAGGAAACCTTGTCTCTTCCAAGCACAGCATGGGATACAGGCATGACTTGCCACGAACCCCTCCTGCTTCCTCTGCAACTTTCTGCCTGTTGCTAGAGCCCAAGCATCATTTGCCTTTTAGCATCTCACATTGGACCTGTCTTAATATACCACCCCCCTCCCCGAAGCTGATACAGTTTGTGATTTCAATGACCAAAAGACGTCTCTCTCACTTTGACAAGTCTGCCCTTTGAAAGCACAGAACAGTGATGCTTCCAAGATGTGCTTCATCGCTGGCAGCAGCAGGGACCTCTGGAGGGGGCACATTGCCCCTTCCCCCCCCCCCCCCCCCCCCGCCCAACCACCACCAG
>NW_010395820.1:16874-19346 GCF_000710305.1 Buceros rhinoceros silvestris | reverse complement strand
TTGCCCCTTCCCCCCCCCCCCACCCCGCTGCCAAACACTGCCATGGTTTTTTCTGCCCTACTGCAAACTACATGTCTGCGCATCATCCTTTGTACAAAACTTGGGTGATGGCAGCAGACGAGCCAAGACTTGGTAGGAAGGCAGTGAAAAAGGAACCTGCAGCAGATGGAGACTGCAGGGACCGCTACGTCTGTGGGTCCAAAGGGATCACCTACCCACCCCCATCTGAGAAACAAAGATGCCACAGCCTCTGTCTGAGCAAGCACTCCTCCATGCAGTGGCAGAGTGCTGCTGAAATCCTGTTGTGGTTTTTCAGGTATTTGGCTCCTTCAAAACAATTCCATTAGCTTCTTGGAATTTTTGAGCTAACATTCAGAATTCAAAAAGTCGCTCATGAATAACTTGGCAAAGGGCAAAAATTGCATTGAGAGAAGCTAATTTAAATAGAAATAGGCTCATTCCTTTGTGCGGGTTGGATATGCTTTTTAAAAAGAAAAAAAAACAAACTAGATTTTTATGAGCAAATTCAGTTCTCTGAGGAGCTACTCCGACACCTTCAGGAAAAAAGAAAAATAAGGCTAGGTGAACTGTTTATCATTTTTGTACAGCTAACAATATCTAGATGTTTTAGTCACATATGAGGAATGATAGTTCCTTAGGATGACTGGCAGGGCAGGAACAGAGATTAAGGAAGAAAAGTTACTTGCAAAATCTGGATAATATGACATTTACTGGAAATTATGTGATCATAACAGGAAAAACATTTATTTTTCCCTTTTATTGTGCACAAATAAAAAGCTGTACATGTAATAGAAAATAGCCGTATGAAGCTACTCTTCTGACAAAGACAGGCTCAAAAGATTGAAGGAGAAAAATATTTGAAAGAGCTATGTTGTTCCTGAAAAATCAAGGACGTTTCAAAATACATTTGCATGTATTCTGTAATGCCTTGTTCTAATACATGATAAATGCTAATTGGCAGATTAAATCTAATATTTTCAAAAGCTAAATTCTGTACGGTTCTCCTTTTGGTATCTTCTTGTCTATGTGGTTCATGAACATCCTTGTGATCTGTCATAGTAGATTTGATATGCACATAAAGCTAAAGGAACAATGACTTCTAAAGTCTGCTCAGAAAGATATAAGGTATATGTGTCTGCTATGGGGTGGACAGAAAACATAAAACACTGTAAATGTCTGAATTTATGCTGTACTTTATGTAAATTGGGAGAAAATATTATCATTACATACAAGTTCAGGGTCCTGTTATTTCTTAACAGTTCCATAAGAAACATGATAATTTCTTTTAGTTGTCAGTGATTTGGAGTTTTTTCTGATCTCTTTTTAAAACAGCAATTCTGAAAAATCTTACTTAATTCAGCAAAGTTGAAACAAACCTGAACAGTATAAATGACGCTTTTAGACCTTATAAGCCAAATTAAAAGACTTTCAGACTTTCATCAAAAGACTTGAAAATTTTCTTTCCGTTTTTAAATGTATTTAAAAGTAACGCTTCTAAAAAACATGCCAGCTGACCTAGTTTTCTTATTAAACTGAGTGCTTCATAGTATCAAAGGACAAAAAACTTGCATTAACTTGATTAAAAATACTCTACTAAGTCAATAGAAAAATGATGAATCTACTCTTGGGATTTTAAAAGGATTTTGTGAGCAGAAAGGACATCCTTTAATAAGTAAATTGTTACAGAATTAATAGCTGCATGGGTTGAAGGTCCTTCTAGTTCCTAAACATGTATGTTACGGAAGAGTAAATGAATTCAGTAGAGTAGGAAATGTAATTCTGACTCAAGAACTGAATTGGAGGGGGTTCTTCATTCTTGTTTGTTTATGGCAGTTGATAACATCTAGTTAAGTTAACTGAAATACTATTAAATTTTCAGGATACAGTTTGTTTTTCCACCATCCATAGCAAAAGGCTGTTTATTTTGTTAGAGGCCTTGCAGCATGATAAGTATGAGAGAAAAAAGCTGATTTCTGCAGTTCCAGCCATAACAAGAGAAGCTAGGCCAGTGCTGTAATAAGTCTGTCGTAGAAACAAAATAGTGAGGTGAGTTTGCATTGGCACTATTTGCATTTTTCTGCTTTACTCTAGTCTGCACGGAATTTTTTGGGGAAAAAAATTGCACCGTAATGGTGAGGTGTTATAATAAAAGATTTGAAAGAGGCTGAAAGGTGTGCTCCTCTACAGCTAAAAGACTTTTGGTGATTTTTAAACTTGTTTGAATATAAAGCATAACTGGTTTAAAATCAATTTTACCTGCTGTACTTTTAATTGAATATATTTAAGTCTTTATAATTAAACACATACACATACCAATTCACTAAATTTGAATGGAGCTCACTGATTACCTGTCAACAGAACACATTCCCGGTTCAAACAAGTTCTCTTTTTCTTCTGCAAAATCTCTGTCAACTTTTTTATAGGAGAGGAGAGGAGAGGAGAGGAGAGGAG
>NW_010395820.1:12107-16750 GCF_000710305.1 Buceros rhinoceros silvestris | reverse complement strand
GGAGAGGAGAGGAGAGGAGAGGAGAGGAGAGGAGAATAAGTTGCTTCTGTGTTTGTTTGGTTTTATGAGGAGTAAAAAACCTACATAATTTTAACAGCATCTAACTGTATTCCACCTTTATCAAATTTTGAGTAACATGTCTCTGAAGAAATATATGGGACTTTCTGCCCTGGAAGGAAAAGCCACTTTTAACAAGAGAAAGATAATTTTAAAATCTTGCTTCGAATACATTATTAGAAAGCTCTTCTATGAGATAAGAGGAAGATGTTCATGCCTATAGTGATGTACCAACTCTGGTTCCTAAGTAAGATGACATTTTTGCTGGAGGCGTGGGAACGGGTTGCTGTGAATTCAAACTAAGACAGTAGTACAAGAGCGGATAAACAGAGTATTTGTTCGAGACAAACACATCTCTCCTTTTACTGTGGAGTGGGAGCTTGGGAAGACTTCAAAATATATACCCTGACAGATTCAGTGGGTATGGGAGAAAATGAATATGCAAAGCTGAAGGAGTAAGAACCTTCCACTAGTAGAGATTAGAAAAACACACATAGAGAAGTTAGATAGTGAGGTTTGTCCCAAAGAAAGACCTACGGTAAATGTCTTTATGATTTTCCCTACTGTAGGAACCTGTACAATTTTCACAAGGTAATATTTCCACTGAAGACCATGTTGAGTGAGTTAGAAGGTGGGAACGTGTTTAAGTGAATGCAGCCATCCTGAATGGCTGCTGTAACCACAGCCTCCAAACCCCGTTGTTGGTACAATGGAGCTCTTCAGAAGTACAGCTCGGTCAACGTTCAATTAAAGAAAACAATATAAGCGGAATGAATACGCTTGGATTTCTTTTTATGCTGTACAACTGATTTATAAAAGAAATAGCAGAGAGAGAAAAACAAGAGGGGCAAACTGCTGTGAAAAGTAGTTAAAGATATGAATAACTGAGAAGGATGAAATACTGCTACAGCTACATGAAGACTATTTGGTATTCTTTAAACTATAATTGGGTTTTGTTTTTAATGCTGTATATTGAGATATTGCTCTGATTATCAGAGATATCACACTAATTTTCGTATTTTCATTCTAATTTCTGTTTTAAAAAAAGGTTATGTAAGGCTTTTAATTTATTGTTTATGTACGAATAGGCTCTGTAACAAGATTTGCTCGGTTGAAATTATGAGTATTTAGATTCTGGGGAAGTTCAAAGGTTATGGTTACTTAGTTAATGTTTTTACACTTTGTATTTCTGCACTCATCTGGTGAAGAATGCACCCTACCTGAGTCTCACTGAAATGATGCTTTTATATAAGTTTACTGCCCAAGGTCTGTGTAGATTGATTCAATGGAAACATCAGCTAAGCGCAGAGCTAGGCATCATTTACTTATTTAATAAATAATGATTTTTCCCCTCAAGGGCAGTTTTCACAGTCATTCTAGAATTTATATGAAATCCATTGAAGAATTTTGCCTTTACCTGTCAGCTTTGCCTTTACCTGTCATCATGAAATATGTCAACTGCACTATGCAGTCTTCCCCTGTTTAAAAAGTTTAATAATAATTCTAAATAACACAACAAGTGAGAGGTTCCAAATTGCCCTTGAAACTATGACTAGGTAATGTACTACATGATTTTGGTTTTCTTGCTTAGTTGCTCTTAATCTAGACCACACTGTCAAATATATGACTCTATTTTTCTCCCTTCCTAAGGTTATGTTGGATACCAATACAGACGTTTGAGAAAATACCTGTGCATCTTATGCACAAATGTTAAATAATATTGAAATGTAAATGCATAAAGAATAACAGAATAGGTTTTTAAAGGATTGAATTAGCATTTAATGGTACAAATAAACTGTCATAGCCTGTAAGTCATCCTCCATTCTCCACCTACGGTACTGAAAAAAGAGTCCAGTGTTTTAGCAAGGCAAAATAAGAAACACTTTTACCACATAATTTTTACGTAACCCTGACTGGCCTTTGGAACTTGCTTCCACATGTCTGGTATTCAACTCAGGCATTGTCATAGCGGTTGGATTGCAAGCTGCACAAATCATGAGTCTAAAGCATCTTGACACTAGACAAGTACTTAGAAGTCTTCTAATCGTACATATGTAATCTGTAAGGAAGTAAACAATTAAATTCTAAATCAAGCTTTTAAACCGCTTGCTAATGCCTTGTTTTCTTTCTAGGAGATTTACTTCTCCCTAACATACCAGGAAAAATTAGCTAAATTTATTTAGATTTTTTTTTTTAAAAATCATGATTCAAGTCTTAACGATCAATGAAATACGAATGCAGAAGTAAATGGAAAAATATAATTGAGAACTTAAACTGGGTGGAAGTGAGAAAATTTGGGAGGTCATATGCTAGAGAAGGCAGATACTGTAGCAAATGAGGCTCAAAAAATCTTAGTAATACTACTGCCAATTAATTATTAAGATGTGCTGCTTCAAAGATCACTGTGTTCACAAAGTCTTTTCAGAGTGACATATAAAGTTTGTTGTTTGGTTTGGGTTTGGGTTTTTTTTGTTTGTTTGTTTGTTGGGGGGGAGGTTTTTTTAATAAATAATTTTGAATTTGGACTAATATTTTTATCAGAACACTATACAGTCAATTTTCCAAGCAGTCTCTTTTCTGATTGCTTTGATGAAGTAGATATGTTGAACTACTAATGACAGAGGGGAAAAAAAAGAGCGTGACTCTGAATAAACTTGCCTATATTCTCAAAGAAGAGAAATTTGTGCTGACACAAATAGGATGGCATTAAAGGCCCTTTGACAGCAGCTCCCTAATACTATTTCACAGTATCTGAGGAATGAGAATTCTTTCCTCATAGTCAGAGATTGAAGTCAGTAGGGTGTTTCCTTTCTGAAAAGAACTGAAGGATACTGCCTCTCAGACGAGTATAAATTAGGATTAATAGCGTATTTTAAGGAAGAGAAGCCAATTTTAGATAGTAGGGCCATGGTTTTACAAGCCAAACCTCACTGGCATGACTGATTTATGGCTGCCTTCTTATAAGCACTGAAATAATTATCTCATGTATCAGAATTATGTTTCAAAGCATAAGATCTCTAGCCAGGCCCTAATTGTGATTTTAGATAAGGTTTAGCTGTAAGAGGAAAAAAAAGTTCTCATAAGTTGCCTGTTTATACTGATAACCATTGTACAAATACCGGCTTTGTCCATGAGACATTTATGTCCATCAAAAACTCCATACTCTGTTGAATTTCCATTAGAAAAAAATGGTATTTGTGCAAAAGAATCTTCAAAGCTTCTATTGATGTGAGACTGTTTCATTTGTTAGTTGGCACTGGAACTGACTGATATTTGCATCTACTTGATTACTTTCAGCATAGCTTGATCCTCTCAGGAGAAATAAATCTATGATCCAGCTGAGAAACTAAGTCCCTGTTATCACGACACCTGCTGCCTATAGATATATTGCCCATATAAATAAATATATATTAATAGTATTGAATTAAATCTGTGTGAAAGAAGATGACTAATCACCTTTCCTTCATGTTGTCCCTTAACTTCGTCTCTGAATAACCAAATAATTTCAAAATTCATATTTGCAACACTCAAAGCTCCCAACAAATAGCAAAGTTAGTGAACAAAACACAGATCTGGAGTCTAAGACATGAACTTTTCATCTAAGTAATAAGAATGCAGTTATGGTGTGTGTTTAAGTTTTCTCTTAGGTGAAGGCATAATACTACATAACTCCTCGCTGGCTTCCCACACAAGACGGTGTGTTTTTATTCAGCATCTTTTTTAACTTACTGTGCCCATTAACATGAAACAGCCCACAGGCGCTTGCAATCCAACATACATAGTCCAGATACCCAAACTGTCGTGACTGCATGTGTAGTTACTGATGTGACATTAGTAAAATTTCTTAAGGACCTAACTCTCTATTAAAGAAAATAGGAAAGATACTCTATACCTTCCCAGTGCTTTTTACCGTTTCAGTGGGTAGGAGGAGCATGTTCTGACTGAACTGCAAAGTGCTGGGTGAAGAGTACATTTCCAGTTTGAGTGATGTCAGGATAATCTCACATAACTTTACAGAAGTGCAGAAGTAGTTTGGGGTTGAAAGGCATTCTCCAGTATGAAAGAGAAGAAAATGGGGTTTGAGGGATACTATTATTCTGTTCAATGTACAATATATTTAATATTGTTAAGCTGCTATGCTATGACTTGTTACTCATCAGTTACTCAAATGAAATTATGAAGTTATTTTAAATAGAAGTGCAACGAATTACAGAGAATTTCCATTATAAGAGTGCTACCTTAAAGATAGTTTAAATATTTTTTCCTAGCAGTCGGTTTATCATTACGATTACAGTTTACGTCCTGTTAATCTTATAAGAAAGCCAGAATACCAGGTGGTTGAAAGTATGATCAAATTAGCAATACCAAATGTAATTATACGGGATTTTCAGAGAAGGTAACAGCAAACAGAATAAATTATGTAGTAACTACATTATATTTATACGGATCCACCGTAATACATGCTTAAGAACTTGAGTTATATGGGCAATTTTAGATGGAAGTTGCAAGCTTTTTTTGATAATACTCTAGAACAATCTACAAAAAAAGGGTTCTTTTTTATAAAGAGCAACATAACTCCATTCCTG
>NW_010395820.1:11641-11984 GCF_000710305.1 Buceros rhinoceros silvestris | reverse complement strand
ATTCCTGCTCCCACAGAGGGCATGCGGTCTCCAGTAAGGGTCTTTAGTTGGTGTGATAACTTGATAAATACTAGCAATAGCTCCCAGGTATTCATAAAACACAGCAAGGGTGAAATCCACCCAGAGCTCTCTGGCACATATTTGTACTGTTTCCGTGCCATCCTGAAACATTACATCAAGTCTTCTGCTAGAATTTGCCATCTGAAATAGTTTTCACTGCAGCAATGAAACTTTCGATAAATGTTACAGATATGTTTAGCGGCAAAATTCCTAATACTAGTTTTCAGACACTTCCTTTATTTTTTCTCTGTAGGGTTTTTGTCCTACCATTGCAATCGCTTCC
>NW_010395820.1:5339-11508 GCF_000710305.1 Buceros rhinoceros silvestris | reverse complement strand
CCCATTTTTCCTTCATCTTGCTCACTTAGCCCTTCACACAGAGGAATTCCAGTCTGCCGCACCTCTTCCCGAGGCTGGTGACTGAGAGTGTCTGAAATTCTTCCTCGTGCTTTGTCATACTGATGATGAAATTCGGAATGGCATGAAATGGACTCTGCTACTCCAGTTCTGCCACATTACATCTTCTCATAAATTACATTTCCATGTGTAGGTCAAAGGGGTTCCTTAGGGCAGGGTATACCCTTATAGCTACTGTGTTTTCCAAAATACTCCCTGCTAGATCCGTCCTGAAATGGAAAGGAGACGCATCGTTGATTCAATATAGAGACTGATTTCTTATGGGCGCTTCTGGTAATGCTTATAGGCAGCTATAGGCCTTATGATAATTAATTCTGCCAAATGTTTTTTTGAATAAACATAATGAAAAAGGGAGAAGACTGTAATTATATTGTTCTTACATAGTTTAGAATACACCAGTATTATTACTTTATAATAAGTGTTTCTATTCCTTTACCTTCCTCATTCCTCTTCAAATTAATTTCTTTTTCTGGAAATTGAAAAATCTGATATTAAAGGCAAACCAAACGCTGGGACTTAGATGAGCAATATGTGTGGGTACTTTTATGATTTTATGTATTAACTAATAAATGCACGCTGTAAACACATTAATAAGTCATCAGTTATCATATAATCAGTATATTTTTACAGTGACAAACCCGTTTACTGTTCATTACAAATATTCTTTTACCTCAACAACAAACTGGAGGAAAACTCATAAAGCTGTCACAGTTTAATATACCTTGAGACTGAATACCCTTTAAACCTTTTCTTTTATAAAGATTTTTTTTTAACATGAAAAAAATAAGTCAGAGAATTTGGGGTAACTTGTTGCATATAGATTGGAATATGTATAACCAGCCGTACCAAAAGTACCTTTTCCATTAAGGAGCAAACCAAAAGAAAGTTATGAAATTAAGGGAAATTCACAGTCAAATGAGTATGGTTAACAAAAATAGAATCTTAGTTAAAGAACTCAGTTACATACAAAATATGTGAAGACATTTATTTAGAAAACTCTTAAGTACAACATGTTGTTTTTACTGACAGTGAGAAGGAATTTCAGCACACATATTTTTAGTGCGTTGTTGCTGTTTTCAGACCATAACATTAAGTTGTAACTACTTCTCAGATGGCTGTGACAGAGCAGCCTTACTTCTTTTCTTAGAAAATGAAGCCAGTGCTGGGCTCACCAGTAGAAGGGAGACATGGACTCACTGGAGCAAGCCCAGTGAAGGGCCACAGACATTAAGCATCTGGTGGATCTGGCGTACAAGGAGAGTCTGAGAGAGCTGGGACCACTCAGCCTGGAGAAGGCTCAGAGCTATTTATCCATGTGCATATATATCTGATTGAGGGGTAAAGAAAATGGAGCCAGATTCTTCTCAGTGGTGTTCAGTGACAGGACAAGAGGCAATTGGCACAAACTGAAACATAGGAAATTCAACTTAATCTCAAAGAAAAAATTCTTCACTGTGAGGGTGGTCACACACAGGAGCAGGTGACCCAGAGATGTTATGGAGTCTTCATCCTTGGAGATATTAAAAATCTAGTTGGACATGTCCCTCAGCAACCTGCTCTTGTTGACCCTGAGCAGAGTCATGGACCACACAATTTACAGAGTTGCCTCCTGCGTTCAGGCAGTCTGTGAATCTTCGAAAATATACTAATGTATAAAAAATGACAAAATGAATAGATGTGGATAAGAAGTATCAATCCAAGTGTCCTGCCTTTGTTGAGATTGTACTGTGCCATGAATCTTCCTTCATCCTTATCATTTATTTCATTAGAGGCTGCTGGGGTCAGGTGTGAGCAAATGCAAAAGGAGGTAAAAACCCACAAGTTCTGACTTGCAGTTCAGACTTTAAGTCTGAACTTTTTTCACTTTCTTTTTCATTTGGTGAGTTCTTTTACACATATTAAGTAGACATACACAGGACAAATAAGATTCAAATGTCATTAAAAAAAAAAAAGTCCTGATAATTGCATTCAAAAAACTGTCAGGTTAAAACTTGGCTGTCGATAGAGTAGCTTCCTGATTTTTGGTGATACCAGTCAGAAAGAGAGACTGGTGGCTTTTTGTACTTCATTGAAATTATCAATCAGTTGGAATGTCTATTAACTGAAGCACCTTTAAATGTGACAGCTATTTAGTCAGCTGCTGTACGGAAAGGAAGTACGTGCCTGAAAAGGTGAAGAGATGTGGTATTACTACTGCCTGTGAGAAGCTGACTGTATCTCTTTTTGCGGCACCATTCTTGTGACACGTTTCATTGGCCAGGCTTTTACGGGGCTACCTCTGAGTTCATGAAGAAGTAGCTGCCTGTGTGAAAGCCAGTGTTCAGCACAGTGACCCTGTGCACTGGCCCTTTGGAGCGAGCTTTCAGACTGACTGAGCTCCTGGGTTGGACCCTGTGTTCTGGACAGGTTCCAGTAGAAGTAATTACAATCTGCTGAATGTCATTATCCCCCGCATTACTGATTTGCGGTGGTATTCACTTCCGGTCTTGTGTAGTTCTGCGAACTGTTGTTAATTGCTTCGTTTTATTCCAGAGAATGCTGTATGTTAGTAGAAAATAAAATGATTCTTCCTTCCCTTCCTCTCTTTCCCCTCTCCTCTCTGGATGTACATATCTGCATATTTATTAACACAATTGGCTACTCCTATTACAAGATGTTGTTAAATAACAACTGTGATACAGCTTATCCGTTATATATTATGCGTAGTTTAATCGTTTTCAGATTCACTTCTTCCCCAAGTATTCCAAAGAGAATTAGAGAGTGGCAAGTAAATAGCAAATAATCAGCTCTCCAGCAGTGGAAAGCATGGTATGTGTCAGTCACACTCCGTGATGTGACCTCAGCTGTGTCACAGTTACAGCAGCTTTGTTGAAAAATGCAAGTAAAATATGGCATCATCTGTGTTTCTTACCGGTCACTTTCACAGTTACAGCAGCTTTGTTGAAAAATGCAGATAAAATATGGCATCATCTGTGTATCTCACCGGTCACTACAAAGTCTTTCAAGTCTGTGCTGATGAAACCGATATTTAAAGGGCACAACCTTAGCAATACTGCAGGAATCTAGGATACCTGTGTACCTCTACAGAATATTTTCAGACAAAGAACTTAAAAAAAAAAAATATTAAATCAGAATAGTAGAGAGGACATACCTCTCTACTCCTTTCTACTGCTCCAAATGATGATTTGCAGGAATAAATGTAGGGGAGGTTGGTGGGGAAAAGTAATTTGTCTTTTTAAATGAGATTGAAGCTATACACTTCCCACACAGATGAATATAGAGAAAATTTACTACGTAGCTTGAACCTGCAGGTCTGTTCTGAAATTTGCTTGTGTGCTTCTACCCAAAGATGTAAAGAACTCATGGACACCACATGTTGTGGCTTGAGCTTGTGCATAAAGTGTTCACAATAGACTCCCTAAAGTAAAAATGCTGATTGTGGTGGAAAAAATAACAGTGTTTTTTACAATCCACAGTGGCGTTTTTTTTTCTTTTTTAAATTTCTCTGAAATAGCTGTCTCAGATCGATGTTGTGAACCTTGTTTAGTTTGCTTTGTTATTGTTTACCGTGACTCAAATCCCCAGAGATATCAAGATGGCTAACTTTCCCTTCGGTCTATATTTACTGTGAGTCAGCTTCTCAAACCGAGTTTTAGTATTAGATGCCTATTGCATTTGAGGATCTGAGCCTAAGCAGTTATATGAGAAATAAAACTTAGAAAGTATTATTTCATTTTAAAATTATTTTCAATAATTTTTATATGCATTTGACAATAACTAAAACTTTTTAAATGTAAGAACAACGTATTCCCTGTCTCCTGGTGACATAAACTCATTTCTGATTTTGGTCATAGATGTACACTTAAGGACATCAGGACTCTTTAATGCTTCTTTGAACATACACAGCCATTTACAGCTCCTCTGCTTTTGTAACCGTCTTTAACCTGAGTGAAAATACAGAAATATGTGCAGCACTTTTCACAAAGTTAAACTTTTCAGCATCACTTTATTTCAGCAATAATTGTGTTCCTCACTTTCACAGGCAGCATAAGTATGCAAGAGAGCTGAACGCTATATCATTTATGGTGCTAAAAAAGAAAATGCCTGAAGCAAATTTTGCAATATCAACCAGGCTGAAGGGATTACTTGACCTAAAGAGAGATGAGAAAGTTTGTAATGTCCTAGTCCTGTCAATGAGAAAGAAGTATTAGACCTGAACTTCAAATGTGTTAAAAATGTACATATATGTTATCATGCAATGCTCGAGATCACTAAATAAAGATAACCATGAATAAAATGCTAACAAATTTTTAACTTCAAGTTGTAGGGATTTTTCATGTCAAAAATTGTGTCATATTTTAACTTCTGAACATGAAGGTTAATTATCATCTCTTTTCTATTATTAAGCACTCACATGCAGCTCTCCTCAAATGATGTTTTATTGTTCTGTATCTTTTCATGCAAAACACTTTTTTAAAAAAACCTTTCTTTTGGCATGTAATACAAGTGATATCATCCTATATTGCACAAGTGCTGAGTATAACATTAATAAGCTGATGACCTTTACGCATGTTGCTGATGACATTTGGTGTCAGATTGTTTCCGCTTACCTTGGTTAATGGGTAATTTGGATACATCATGGAGGAAAATGTCATGCTTTGAATATAATTTGAAAGTTCGCTGTCTGAATGGGTCTATTCCTCTCCGTCACTGGGATTTATCAAATTTCTGAGTACATGACTTCTCATGACAAGTATTTAGAAAGCTCATTAACACCCAAATAGAATTGATACGTATTTTAGAAACTCTACATTCTACAGTTCAACATCTGTATATGAATTAGCATATGGAGATATGAGTAATTGTTTTAATGAAAATTTCACCTCTGAACCACTTTCCTCTGAGTTCATTGTGAATATAATTGTCTGCCATAGTCCTTTCCCTGTGAGACTGCAGATAAGGCACATAAAAAAGAAAAAATCCTTGCTGTGATCCTTCTGCTTAAAGACAATAGGAAAGCACTGATGAATTCAGTACCATTCACGTTCTGTGAACTAGATAGCTTTAAATAATAGATTATTAGATAATGTCTTATTTTAAGAAACACTTGTTTTTAAAAACAGAGAAGGAATAAATCTTTTAAGCAAATGCATTATAGGGCACCCGCTATAATAAATGGAGAAATGTATCCCATATTCTTCAGTCCCACACAAACAAGAACATGGACGTGCACTTCATTTGACCTTTCATTTGTAATGACTGAAGGAAAGTGTTTTCTCGCTCTGTGTGCCAGTGTGGCCTCTTTGTGTCTAGTTTGTAAAATGCATTAATGTGACAGTGATCATTAAGTAATTCTTTGTCTTTATGTGAGCAGTTGCTGAAAGATTTTTAACTTTGGAATTGATACAGAGATATACTCTATATTTATGAGGGATATACTAATGGATGTATTTTTATATATATATCTATATGAGAGAGACTTTGCTTCATGAAAATTCTCCCAAGACTTGGGAAGGTGAAGCAGTTACTAATTTTTAGCACAGCTTAGTTAATGAATATTAATATTGTTGAGCTTTGGCTGAACTCTCTAAATGTTCAATTTATCGTGTAAAGATACTTTACCTGAGAGAGGGATTTTCTCAGTATTTGCATCTCTATACCCTGATGATGTAAATAACATTGACTTAAATGGAAATTAAATTATAAGAATATTGGAGATACCTTCCAAGTTGCAAGAAATTCCTGATGACGAACGGTGTGACACTATAGAGGGCCTATTTTAGTAGAAGGATTATTAAACTTTTGTGAAACTTTCTTAATACTGGAGGAGGTGATGAAACACAGACTAGAAAAAGGAGTGGCAACCACGAGGCGAGTTTATAACTTTTTTTCTTTCACAGTAGTTTGCTATGCACTAAATGAGTTTAATGCTTGTAAAGCACAGGCAGAGCAGAGGATATCTAGAGGTACCCTGGGTGATTTTCGGAGCTTTGGTAAAGTCACAGCACATATTGAGTGATAATGTGCTTTGAAAGCTGGCTGAAAATCCCACTGGTTTTTATTTGAGAAATTTATAGGAAATGATGGTTTT